>NC_056575.1:28865697-28883197 GCF_018340385.1 Cyprinus carpio | reverse complement strand
CAAGAACGTCCAGCAAGACGAGGATCGTCCTCCTAAAGAGGATTCAGATGCGGGATTCGGAGTGCCACCAATGGCAGAGCTTGCTCAGGAATGGCAGCAGGCAGGTGTGAGCGCATCTGCACGCACAGTGAGGTGAAGACTTTTGGACGATGGCCTGGTGTCAAGAAGGGCAGCAAAGAAGCCACTTCTCTCCAAAAAAATCACGACAGCTCAGGGACAGATGATCTTCTGCAGAAAGTATAGTGAATGGACTGCTAAGGACTGGGGCAAAGTCACATGATCCTCACGGACGATGAAACGATCACTTTGAAGATTGTTTGGGGGTTTCTGGAAACGTGATCCTCACGGCTTGTCCAGCTCTGAAGAAAAGAGGTGTTTCAGAGCGCCACCATCAGTCCTGTGTCACGGCCAACAGTAAAACGATCAGCTCTGAAGACATTAGGGGGTTGCTTCTGATCCAAGGGACGTGGGCTCACTCACAATTAGAGGCCAGAAAATCACAGGCATGAAAAAAGACAATAGGGCGTTTCAGAAACGTGACCCTCACGGACAGCAAAAACGATCAGCTCTGAACAACCCGAGGCGTTTCAGATCACGTGATGGTGAAGGAACAATAAAACGATCAGCTCTGAAGGACATTAGCAGGCGTTTAAGGCAAACATCAGTGATAACGTAAGTGGCTCACGGGACTAAAACGATCAGCTCTGAAGAAATTTTCAGATCACATGGCCTCACGGACGCTAAAACGATCAGCTCTGCAGATCATAATCCCATTGAGAATTGTGGTCAATCCTCAAGAGACGGGTGGACAAACAACAACCCACTACTTCTGACAAAAACTCACAAGAAGTTATTTATGAAAGAATGGGTTTGCTATCAGTCAGGATTTGGCCTCATGGACGTTGATTGAGAAACGATCAGCTCTGAGACGAGAGGCAGTTTCAGATCACGTGATCCTCACGAACGGGATCAGCTCTGAAGACACTGCAAATACTGACTCTTTGCATAAATGTCACGTAATTGTCGATAAAAAAGCCTTTGAAACGTATCAAGCTGCTTGTAATTATATTTTCAGTACACACAGAAACAACTGAAACAAAACGATCTCTGAAGACAGTTTAGCAGCAAATTTTTGAAAAACTAAATATTTATGTAATTCTCAAATCACGTTTGCTCACGATGGTTAAAACTGCTATGAAGACATTAGAGTGTTTCCGCTTATGTTTCAGACTCAAACTCTGTTCAAGCATGATCCGTTTGATCACAATAAAACGATCAGCTCTGAAGATTAGAGGCATTTCAGAACGTGATCCTCACGCAGCTGATGAGCGTTTTTACAATAAGCTTTGATTTGTTAAACTGTGAGAGGTGATCCTCACAGAGTAAAACAGCCGATGAGCGTCTGAAGACAGTTAGATTTGTTTCCGTTGTAGAGATTTTATCACATCAGTTTAGCAGATCATTTGATCCTCACTGAGAAAAAAATCAGCTGAAAGACATTTAGAGGTGTTTCATCAAATCGTGTGGACGAATAAAACGATCAGCTCCCACAAACATTACAGTGTTCAGATCACGTTCTCACAACTCTTCAGTGCATTAGAGCTCAAATCATGTTCTGTGTATCACAAGTGAAGAAAGTGTTTCAGAATCACGTGACTCCTCACTCTCATTAAAAACGAGTCAGCTATGAAGACATTAGATTTTCAGATCACTGCCTTCAGAGAGACGACTAAAACGATCAGCTCTGAAGACATTAGAGGCGTTTCAGATCACGTGATCCTCACAGACACTAAAACAATCAGCTCTGAAGACAATAGGTGCGGTCAGCGAGAGCAGCCGCTTGCAGTCGGGGGCGGAGTTGAAAACAGACACGTCAAGCCGGACACTTTCTGCTCCTGTTAGTGACACTCACGTGGTGTTTGCATACTTTATCACTGATGAAGTGAATTAAATGCAACATTTGTCAAATACACAGACGTTTCAGAAACATTTTCATGAGCAACAGAAACACTTTTTATATACTGCTTTATATACAGCACCATAATTTCAAGAATAAAGTTCAACATAATCATATACTATTTAAATACTAATAAAGTGGGGGTATGCTTTTATCAGTGTTGTATGATAAACGTGACTCAATACAACAGTGCGACTACAGTAAAAAAAGCTTTTAACGTCCAAAAAAGACAATTCTGTGGCCATTATTGGAATTGAAAAGGTTAGAATAAACCCAAAACACACGTGATCGTTGTCACTCGATGAATCTGGCCAATCGTGAAACAGCTGTGTCGTCATCAGCGCTCCTGCAGTCGCTCTGGAGAAACTGTGGCGGCTGAGTCAGCCGGCTGCTCTCGAACACGCTCTCGCGGGACTTTGATGCCACATGTAACAGTCATGTGGCGTCGGCGCCGTCTCAAGTCGGACAAAATTTCTAACCAGCATGCACTGCTTCAAGTCAGATTGCGATCGGTTTGCGTGTCGCTGCATGAAATTGAATGTATTATGAGAGGGTGTTTCAGCTATGTTTCAGTCACGTGATCCTCACAGGTGATAAACAACGATTTCTGAAAGACATTAGAGGTGTTTCAGATCACGTGATCCTCACAGATGATAAAACGATCAGCTCTGAAGACATTACCCAGCCGGCATTTCAAGGTTGATTCAATGTTGAAACAACGTCAGGTACCAGGGTTGAATCAACGTTGAATTACCTTTTGATTTTGCAAATTGGATCAACGTTGAAATCGCGACCTTATTTCACCATCTTACCTTCATCATGGGTGAATTATGGTCGTTCTGTAGACGTTGGATTAACATTGAATTAGGTGTTGATTTTAAAAAGTGAATCAAGGTTGATAACACGATGTTGTTTCACATCCCGTCGTACCTTTCAACATGGGTGAAAAACACAACTGTACGTTCAATTAGAGCCTAGTTTGCATTTTAGATCAACACTGCACTGCAAAAACTCAAAATCTTGCCAAGTATATTTTTCTAATTTCTAGTCAAAATATCTCATCACACTTAATATAAGACAAAATCACCTAAAGAGCACGATTTAAGTGAGCTAAAGGAGCTTGTTTTTAGACAACTTAAGTGAAACTTCTTGTTTAAGTGAAAAACTGTCTTGAAAACATCTGGTTTTGAGTCATATCTCAGATGAAACAAGCTTTTTTGACGTCATAAGGTTTTTAAGCTGCTGTGTTATTTGTAAAAGATGCATCGACTTGTTTCAAGAAATAGACTTAACTGAATTGAGACAATTCTGCTTTATTGAAAACTGCAGGTCAACATGCCAAACTCACAACAACACTCACAGTGCACAGTACAGTGTGGCTATTTTTCTTACATTTCCATCAAAACCATGTCCATGTGATATGTAAAAAAGACAGAGGCAAAAGCTGGAATTACGTTTCCTTCTCTGTTCTGCTGCACTCTGTTATTCCAAAAGTAATAAGTAAAAATAAATGCTGTCATCCAATTACAGTATTTGTCAGTGCTTAACAGTTCTTTGAAATGTTTGAAATGTTGCTCTATTAAAAGCTTCAGCCTTGAAAGAGTTGAGAGAGCAATAATAGGTGAAAACAGAATTTTGACTATCTCTAACAACTTAAGTAGCATTTGTGTGTAATCGTTTTCTCCAATTTTGTCAATGAGAAATGGCAGGATGTTTAAACAAAAACCAGCATCTGCCCAGCTGACTGTTTCAATTTATTGTCATTTGATGACAGTTGACAGATATTTTTTCGGGGCAAGGTGTCATGGTGGTAAAACCGATATCTGGGGACAAGTCGGTGGTTTTCGCGTCTGCACTGCATCCCGTTTCCCAGCATCATTGTCTCATTCCTGTTTGTTTGTTTATTTTCATTAAATTGTATAACTCGCTATTGTTTCCAGTCCTTCATTCACCCTGCCGTCACACAAGGGCTTATCCCTTGCATCCACAGGAGAATTGGGAAACAAATAATTGCACTGTTTGAATGCATCTAAGTCCATATGCCCTAAAAGCACAAGATGCTTTCAAACACATTTGATTCATATGGGGCAAAACACCTTCAAGAATGACATGCATGATGTCCTGTGGGGTTTGATTGATTATATCAATGTGAGGAAATTCTGTTAATTTGCTTCTCCTGTTTATGCCATATGCCATTTTTAGATCGTCTTTCAGAAAGTCAGTATTTGCCTTTTCAGTGTCATTCATCGCCTGTTATGACTTGCCATTGTCCTTTTAACAAACAAATCTTCCTTAAATTGCTCCTGCATGTCTTCAAAGGTTGCATTCGCAAGTGCCTGCATTTACTGTAGGCAAATCCCACTCCTATCTTAAATCCAGCCACTTTCATGCTGAGCAAGAGTGTCTCCGCACACAGACAGAAAGTGCCCCATAAAATTGTCCTCTCACCATTTGCAGGTGACAACCTGGACACCATCACACAGCTCAGTTAAGTCACGGTTAATCCTCTCAAAATATCTCATCAATACCACAATGGGAAAGATCTTTTGATTTTACCATGGCAAGCAGACGAATGGCAGCAAGTCTTGATCTGTATTTAGGGTGATGTTACCTAAGGTGTAATAAAACACAAATAACAATTTGTTTTTGTTTGCCCGAGATCCAAGAGGATTGCATAGCTCGATTTCATCTGTATATAAAATTAACTGTAAATGCTGTGGGAAATTTCAAAAACACAGTGGGCTGTGACTTAAAAAAATGTCTCCATCAATGAAATCATGAAAAAAATCCATCCCTGCATGCCTGTGGCCTCTTATCGATTCATTGTCATTATTCTTGGATGTGATAGCAGCTGCTCCAAACTTTTCACCAAACGGTATATAATGAAAAAAATGGTCCTTAATGGTAAGAAACTCTGGAGTCTCCATTTTTCACATAACATACTGTTGTTTTGCGACAAGGAATCTAGGTTCAACTGGTTTTAACAGTTCTTTGATGGTCTTATCCTGCAAATGGGTGGAAGAAATTTGACAGAAAGGGTCAAACAAAACTGCGTCAAATATGACCATTGCATCACTCTTTTAGTAGAACCAGGTCCAACCAGAATGTCTCTCAATCATGTCGCTCATTTGCTGTTTTAAGGTGCTCCAATAAATGTGGCCTGATATTGCTGGACCTCCACTACCATTTGGGTTAACAGCTCCTCTGGGCAAGTAGAAAAACAAACAAACAAAAACAACATTCATATATTATAAAATTCATATAAAAATGCAGTCAACAAGCCAACTCACAGAACACTTCTTTTTAAAAGTTAAGGCCCTTTCAATTACATATTGTTAGTGAACATGCAATGATCAAAATAGGCTTATTTCCAGCAAAAAATATCATGAAATAAATATTGATTTCTGCAGCTTTAAGACCTTGTTTACACTTGGTCTTAAAATGCGTTTTTAAAGAATAGGATCACAAAGGGAACAGTGCCCAATAAAAGTGTAAGTGTTTGGGTGTATTATGTTGTCTATATTTTCTTTAGCTCATGCTCAACAAATATAGTGGATGGGCAGATTTTGTAAGCAAAGTATGTGTCCATTTGCATCTGTCGGGGGAAGTGAGATCTGATCACAAGTGGTCACTGAAGAAGCATGTGGAGACACATTCTAATGTCAGGTGGTTTCTCTGACATACCTTTAGCTGTCCACCTGTGATCGGATCAAACCAAGATGCCAGGTCCGGAACAGTGGCTAAATCATTCTACAGTTTAAAGCTTATTGCTTTTAAAGCTTGCGACTAAAAATTAAATATAATTATTTGGAAAATCAATGGCATAAATTGACCTGTGTCAGTCGATGGGTTTCTCTGGCTTGAAGAAGAAAAATGGCAGATTGCAGTTTAGGAAAGGTCAAACATTCCACGCGACCCTCTCCATCTTTTGAAAAAATCCACTCTGAAAGGACGATTAAACAACATATCTATTAAAACAGGGAAAAAATATTGGCATTTTGTAGGTATCACCATCAGACAATCTGACAAACTAACTGCATAAGCTAGCTAGCTAGATTTTTTTTTTTCTTCCTATAAAAAGGTACAAGATGGGTGTATTTTTACTGATTGGTGTCTTTATTTGTGAGTATGTCAAATAAATACAAAAACAACAACTTAAAAACTAAAAACAAAAAACAGTACCACAAAAAAACAAAACATAACTTTGACCCAGCATCAGAATTAAAATCTGTACTTCATGAGTAAGATTGACACACATACTAAAAGTGTATCCATTCACTTGATTTTTTGTAACTGGTAACTGAATTACATAAAAAAAATAATTAAATTAAACAACTTTAAACTAATAATCAAATAAGATAATTAATTTCCCAAGTTACTGCACATAAAAAATTAAGGCATTAGACATTAGATCATAAGTGGGACAATTTGTGGGCGTAGGCTGCGGCGTTGTCAACATAAATGTAACCATTAAGTTAACTAGACAATTTAAATCTCAGTAGGCTAAACGTAGTTGTCATTTGCTTTACTTGGTCATTAACTCGTTTACTGACAAAAATAGTGGAATACAGTAACGCATTACTTTCATTCATTGCTATTACTTTATATATAGGTAGAAAGGAGTTATACACCCTGTACTCATTCGGACGGCCATCAATCCCGCACATCCGACGCGAAAGTCAGGGCTGCGGACTGTGCATGGTGTTTAATGTGGGACTTAAAAGTTGTTTTCAGAGGTCAATGGCACAAAATATGTTATCATATGAAGCAAAACGCAAAATCATGTTGGAAGCAAAGATGTCACAGAAAACGAGGACGTAAAACTGGTCACAAGTCGGTATTTAGAACAAGACTGCCGTAAAAAACGCGTTACTTCTGGTACACCCGCCAGTTTGAGCTGCTGCAAATGAGAATGTGGGCATAAACTAACGGTTTTGGGGACCGACTTGGATTTGAACTGGGAGGACAGCGTTTGTCGTTGCAGCCAAACGAGGAGACAGCGAGGCGAAAGCTAAACAGCATGGAAGAATTGGATGATGTCGCAGTGTCGATTTAAGGGTTAGGGGTTATGTATGAAAATATTATCTTATCAATATATAAACCTACGAATGCAGAGGCCTGAACTGAAGCTAAAAAAAAAAGAGACTAATTGCTTCCTGGCACTGCCTCCACAGTGGACCCGCTACAGCAGCCGACTGGTGGGCCTCAAACTTTCTCCCATTTGTCACATCACGCTCCTTCTGTTTCACCTGTTGTGTGAAGGGTTATGTGCAGTCGGTGAAACTGTAGGAACCTGAATTGTGCTTTGGGAATAATGTTGTATATTATGTTGTGTTCAGACCAAAAAAGCAGAATTTTCGCCTCCCGTTACATCTGTGCCATTTTGTTCCCACTAAATTCATAAACTGAAGACATAGTCAAACTAAATGGCGACAAATAACACAATTGATGTTAACTAGAAAAATTCTAGTTGGGTGGCAGACTCTAGTTATCCTAGTCAACGTCTATATGACATACAAACAGCAGCCAATGATGCGGTATCTACATTTCTATAATGTGATGGTGTTAGCACCAGGCACGGTCGTTATGGGTAGGGCCTGACAGGGCTAGGACCACATCAATTTTCAACAAGCCCACCAAAAAGTTTTCTTTCAAAAAAAAAACCCAACAACTTTTTAATATATTTAATTTAGTCAAGAATTATTAAAAATATCGGCAAATTAAAGCTCATAAATTTGTGCAAAATAGTCTAAAGTACCATCGCGGGATGACCGAGGAATTGGCATATTTAATTGGCAGATTTAATACATCTTCTCTGTATATAATAATCAATAAATGTATTTTGCTATAGCGTTTTTTTTTCTAGACACTCAACGAAGCTTTACAATTTTTATTTACATATTTAATTTAAATAAGCCTAAGCTCAGTCTGTTGTAATGATATAGCTCTATTGCCCACTAATGAATTTTTTTGATTTAGGCCTACATGGGTGTGATTGATCTATCTGAGCTCTTTTTGGAAGCATGTTTTTACAGAACAGATGACGTATGTCAATGAAAAAGTTCTGTGCCGAGTTATTGGATTGAAAGTTGGTCGGGCAGTGTTGTTGATCTGTATTGTGAAACACTTTAAACAGTTAAACCAGGGCATTGTTGATATATTCGGAATAATGTTATACGAGCAGAACTAAACTATGTTTTGGGAAATATTAGATATTCCTGACCACTTTTACAGTTCTATGGCCTTAGGTTTTCTTTATTTTAAGAAAGGATGTGCTAAAGCACAGCCTTGGTGGTGTAAATGAGATTCGTAAAGCGCTCTTCTTTGGTCAGAACCAAGGAGAGCGGGGGGTCGGTGGTGGTTTGGGGTGATGTGGGTTGGGGGGTTGGTGGGGGATCGCGGCTACGTTCGTACCCCTACTATGCACCGAAACTTTTAACACTGCAACAAAATATTTAAAGGGAGGCATCAAGCTATTTAAAAGCTCTATTATGTAAGCACAGATCATTATAAACAGTTTTATTAGTCAGTCATTTTTATAGGTTTTAAACAGTGATGTGATAACGTTGCTAATAGTCTCATGCAGTTGCATCTCTAGGGCACTCATTTCTTGCTAATGTTTGTTCTTTCCATGTTGTTTCTTAGCTGCAAACATCACAGAGGGGACATGATGAGCACCCTGTCTCGTGAAGGACTTGCGGGATCTTTTTCCCAGGCCCAGGAGAACTTGATACGGAGAAAAGTGGGTCTGGTGTGCCTGGCATTGATGTGGTCGGAGGAGGTTCCGTTGTCTCAAAGTTTAAGTGGCCTAAAACTAACACCCTATTTAAAGGAACAGCGTGACCTTTAGGGACGTTAGCTTATTCACTGTAGTCTCAGAGTTCGTAAGTCCTACATAACCCTTTTTATCCTCAGGCATGCCTGAACTCTGTCTGAGCACCACCGTAGCCTAGCTTAGCACAACGGACTGGAAGTAAATGGCTCCAGCTAGTATACTGCTCCCAAATAAGTGGAAAAAAATAACGTCAAATTTTCCTATTTACAGTTTTTGATTTGGATTTTTAGTCACAGCGTTGTAAAATAACAAGGTCACATGAGACAGACATCTTGCTAAACCGTTATACAAACTGGGGAACTTATTCTCAGAAAGCGAAGCTAACTGCTACTCTCATGAGTGATTTGCGCACAGCCCATTTGAGAAGCCCCTCGTTGGAGGAGCAGAGGAGTAGAGGATGTTCTGATTATCCTTGTTCCCTTACCCACGTTAACCCGATTCCGGATACCTGGGGCTCAGGGTATCGGCCGATACTGCTACAACCATACTCCGCATGTATCTGTATTATACAGCTGTATCACTGTTTAGACAGCCCTTGTGTCAATGCTACATTGCATTTTGTGTTGTCATTAAAACTAAAATGTTGCTTTTTGCAGAGTCTGGCCAAGAACACTCCAAAAAATTATCGGCAGTTCCTCCTTTAATGCATCAACCATGACAGACATTCACTCCTGTGAACGCAAAATCCTCCAAAGTACACAACCCCTGAAAAGCTTGTGAGGTTATCCTTTCCAGAATATGTATTGTCGAAGAGAGGTGAACAGCGCAAGTCCGACAACAGTACTTTGAGTTGTCGAAGAGAGGTGAACAGCGCACTTTGTGTTACATTTGTTTGTATGAAAAGTGCTATACAAAAAAGTCAGATGATTGATTTAGTAGTTGACAACTAATTGATTAACTGATTAATCTTTGCAGCTCTACAAAGAGGCGCTGTCTTGAACAGCCAACAGACACGGATGAAATGGATTCAAGTGACTCAACAAACATTCTAGATCAGTCCACAGAAGGAAGTGGCAGCCCAGGCTCAGACTGTAAAGGAAGTTTGTTAGAAGGTGAGTTTCAACTTTGCATAAACTAATAAACCCACTTTATTGGTCAAGATGACAGTCCTGACATGACAGAAGTAAAGGCTTTAAATGGAAGTCTATACACTTGTACTTTTTATTACCAATTTATTAACATTATTGTAGAAATTAAGTTTTAACAGAAATTTGGTATTAATAAAAGCTGGTATTGTATCATTGTATCAGGAACAACTGGGTACAGCAGTACCTTTAAGCATCAGTCTATAGTGCAACATTACTTTATATAACCTCTCCAGCATATCAAATAAGTTATGCATTTAAAATCCATGTGTCTCATCAGGTGCATTTTTGCTCTTTTAATTGAATGTAATTTTAGTTTTTAAAATACCCGAAAATGATCCTTAAAGTACATTATCCATCAGAAATTGTCATGTGTTGAAGGAAAAAGAAAATCCCAAAGCCTACCTGAAGAAGCACCTTCTGCCCTGTCCAGTCCGATAGTGAGTTTGTCCAACAGCCTTATGACTTGTGTGTAGTGGGGGTGCACATCTTGTATGGGTGTACTTGTGTTCTAGATGTAATTGTATGTGATTGCATGACCATATGAGTTTCAAGCAAATAGTTCTCGTGGTATTTATTATACAAAAATGATTTGATTTTTTAAAATGGCATTTAAATGGTTAAAATCTCCAAAATTAATAGGTATTTGGTAGTTATGATCAGGGCTGATATTTGTTAAAAGATTCAATTCCATGAAAGCTTAATGTAATTGTTACGCCCCTAAGGTAATTGTTTCTACTAGGGATTAAAGGAGCATAACATTACGTAGACATATTAAAAAAACAGGGAAAGAGGTGGCAAAGAATACCTGACACAAACTGCACTACAAGTAGTATTTATTTCCCCAAGGAACAACAAGTTAAACAGACAAGACAAAGGAGAGAAGGGAAGTTAAAGTGGCGCTTAAATCATAAAATAAAATATAAGAGTAAAAGACCCACTAACCAACTAAGTTCCCAAACCCCTAAACTATTGAAGAAAAAAGAAAAGTCTTCTCAACGCAAAAGGCCACATAAACTACACTAACTGCAATTAAAGCCAAAAACATACAAAAACAAGCTTGACACCACTAAACTAGTGTTTCTAATACATCCAAGATCACTACACGGCAGGTATGTAGGTCACGCGGATTCTTACTAAACTCTTTCCACCCCTTCCTTGTCTTTCCAAACCAACAGCAAGTTGACAAAACATCAGAGAAAGCAGCAAAGCCGCAAACGACACACACAGTCAATAGCAGAAAACATCCCTCCTCTCTTCCATGGATGTTCCCCTCTTTAAACCTCTTGACTCCAGAGCATGATTGGCAAAGGAACCAGATAAAGCACACGATTGACAGCCAAGAGCATGAGAGTGAGAGAACTGAGGAGAGACAAAAAACCCAGCAACAACAGGTACAGCACAAAAGGTCACGGACCTAACAGTAATATTGATGTATGTTTTTTGACATATTTTTGTCATGCAACAACATGAGATGACCTTTCTTAAACTGAAGCATATTATTTATGTATTTTTGTAAGTTCCTACAGCTAACAAGCCTGCAGATGTTGACAGTCCAGCCACCAGTCAGCAACCCTTGGCCAAGCACAACAAGGCCCCTCAAATTTTGTAAAAAAGAAAAAAACCCAAAACCACCGGGATTTTCTAAATTTTTTGATTTGAAATTGTAGCCAGAAGAGCTTTATTGTTCAAAAAAATTTCGAAGGAGGACAGACATAGAAGGTTCTAGAAGCATATCCTTTTTTCGGATGTTGTACATGTAAGTCTTTTAACTGTGCATGATTAAAACCATTTATCAAAACAAAAGTTTGACCAATTTTCCTCTAAATAAATTTCACGCTGTTTTAATTTGATATTTCATAGGGATGGAGGAGCTTCAACGATTTTGGATTTAAAAATTCAACTCATCGAAAACTGAAGGGAAGATGGATATTTCTCCCAAAAGGTTTTTTGGTGTATGGAAAAAGGCGCAAAACCCCCCAAGGGCATGTCAGCGAACAGGCTTTTGGATTTCGAGGCTATCAGTTCCCCTCCACTTCCCCCTCCAAAGAGGGACAAATGCGAGGAGGCTCTGGGCATGCCCTCGGGGGAGCTTGTAAATTTGGGATATTTTACTTTTGGGAAAAAAATTTAACGAAGGTGCTCCCCCGACACCCCAATTTTTCCCATTCCTATTATGTTTCTAAGCCTTAAAAGCCCCCCAAAACTTTTGTTTTTAGAAGGGGTTTCATTTTAGATTTTTTGGTTGTGTACATTTGGTAGAGGCACACCCTAATGTAACCAAGCAAGACTACCCTAGCCTTTTTTTTTACTTTTTTTGGAAAGCTGGTTTTAAGCATAAATGCATTGGGGATATTTAAAAAACGCATTTTCAGATGGAGCTTCATACTTAACTTTTGTCAGAATTTTGCTTGTGTTTTTGTAAACAACCCCCCCCGGGTTTCCCAAAATGCCAAAATGCTTATCCTGACAAAGGATGCGTTTATTGTTCAGGAAACAAAAACCCCCAAATTCCTATTTAAAGAAACCCCCTTCCCCCCCGTCCTGACTGTCGGTTGTCCAACTGCCTCCTAGGGGTGGGGAATGTGGCAAACCCCCCTTTTCCAAAAAGAAAGTTTACTAAAGGGGGCTTTATACTTAGGGCCTAATTATCCCCTACACCTGATTACCCAAAAGTGTGTAGCCATCTGCTTTCATCATACAGATGGGGGTCCCTTAGAAAAAATCCATGAGAAATCTAAAACCCTTACAAGAAGGCGGGGTAAAAGTTTTTTTTGGCCAAAAAGCAGTGGTAGTAGGATAGCATTTCCCTCCCCTCCAAGGGTACTAGTGTTCATTTCTTGGGGAATTTGGCTAATTTAGCCCTTTTCTTTTTGGGGTAAACAACTATTTTACCCAACACCCCGTTTCCTTGTGTTATATTTTGTTGTTGCAAAACAGGCAGTTTTCTGTTATTTTTAAGTTTTTTTTTAATTTTCATTAACTTTGGTTTCAAAAAATTGTCTTTTCAGCGTGCAGTCACAATTCGGGCCATTTTTACTGTGAAAGATATTGACAAACCCGTTATTTGGATAAAAGTGAATAAGCGATTTTGGTTATTTCCTTTTGGGAGCTGAAGCTTCATCCAGTGATGTTACAATGTTGTATTGAGGGACTATTTTTTATGTAACCCCAAAAACCTTTTTTTGAATGTTAAAATATTAAGCTTTGTTTTAAGATAAATGGTGGAGCATTTTTTAGTGTGCCTATGTGTCGTAGTTTGAGTGTGCAGATTTTGTAGGTATTGAGGGGCACTTTGGGTGTTTTTTGGACCCTTGATCATCACATATTTCTTTTTTTTTCTATTGCTTTCCCATAAATATGTGCCCAAAAATGTTGAAAAAAAAGTTTTTCCCCCTGCGTCCCGGGCATTTTCTTTTAAATAAAGTAAAAGTTGGTTAAACAAGACTAGTTTTTCTTTTTTTTTGTTTATACAGGTCCTTCTCAAAAAATAGCATATTGTGATAAAAGTTCATTATTTTCCATAAAAATGATAAAAAAAACTTTCATATTTCAATTCATTGCACACCAAAGAAATATTTTAGGGCTTTTATTATTTTAATAATGATGATTTGCATACAGCTCATGAAAACCCAAAATCTCCTATCTCAAAAATTCAGCATATTTCATCCCACCAATAAAAAGAAAAGCTTTTTTAATACAAAAAGTCAACCTTCAAATTATTATGTTTAGTTATGCACTCAATACTTGGTCGGGAATCCTTTTGCAGAAATGACTGCTTCCAATGCGCGTGCGTGGCACATGGAGGCAACTCAGCCTGTGGCACTGCTGCTGAGGTGTTATGGAGGCCCAGGATGCTTCGAGCACGCCTTAAGCTCATCCAGAGGTTTGCCTCTTATGCTTCAACTCACTCTTCACAATATCCCACAGATTCTCTATGGGGTTCAGGTCAGGAGAGATTGGCAGGCCAATTGAGCACAGTATCATTCATGGGTCAGTAAAACCATTTAATAGTGGTTTTGGCACTGTGAGCAGGTGCCAGGTAGTGCTGAAAAACGAAATTTTCATCTCTCCATAAAGCTTTTCAGCAGATGGAAGCATGAAGTGCTCCAAAATCTCCTGATAGCGGGCTCATTTACCCCGCCCTGAAAAACACGGGACCAACACCAGCAGCTGATGGGACCCCCGACCACACTGCTGTGGGATTGGGCACTGGGCCCCAGGGATTTTTGGATTTCTTCCCCAGTCTTCCTCCAATCGGCACCTTGTTTTCCAAGACTGCAAAATTTTCTTTCATCCCAAAAAAAAACTTTGGGGCCCCTGAGCAACAGTCCAGTGCTGCTTCTCTGTAGCCCAGGCAGGGCGCCTGCACCGCCATGCCGGTGGCTCGTGTTTTACTCCAACTCAGTCCACTGCTTCCCCAGGTCCCCAAGGTCTGAACGATCCTTTTCCCCAATCAAAAAAACGGTTAATTTTTTTTTTTTCCATTTTTGGGGGGGTTTTTTTCCAGTGCATAATTTAGTGGAAAAAAAAATGTATGTGGATCAACCCACCGACAAAAAAATTTTTTGGTGTTGACCATACAGAACAACTACCAATAAAGTAAAAGGCCTGTGGAGTTTTGAGAAGAAATATGGATTCAAAATAATGTTTTCATAAGCACGGGAAGTAATATTTTTGATGTGAAAAAAATTTAGGAGCAGATGTAAATAAGGGTCAATTAATTCAGAAATTGGTATCACAAAAATAAATTTTGCTGATTTTTTTTTTTGATTGTATGTAATTTTTGAGGTAGAGAGGTAAAAAATGTATACAAAACCCCAAAGCACATTCAGATTAAAAGGCTTAATGGTTAAAACAAAGGGGGTTTAACAAATAAAGCATAGTGGTTAAATTATGAAAAGATGCTTTAGAAAAATTTCTACAGTGGATTACATAAATACTATTTGAAGGAAAGTGTAATTTTCCTTACACAAATTCTATTGTGATTGTGAAAATGGTCATGATTCAGGGCTTGAACTAAATGTCTAAAAAGGCCCATTTAAAAAAATGCTGTAGTTATTTAGGCCTAGTTGCGCCTAATCTGAAAAAAAATTGTTCAACGTATTTTTCCCTTAAAATTTGGTATTTACAAGCTTAATCAGTTAGGTTTCTTGTTTTTAAAAAGGCACTAAACCAGTTTGGGGGTGCAATGCCAAAAATGTGACACGTGAAAATGAATTGGTTTAAAACCAAAAGACTGTTAACTCGTTAAAGACGGAACACGAGTTTTACATGTTTTTGGGCCCTTTGGCCTTCCATACCAGTTTGGTCATTAGGACATACTCCCCCAATTCCCGCACGTTACCCAAAAATCGCTGCGAATATGGGCCCGTCCAGTTACTACACACATATCTGTGTTTGTGGGCGTATCTGATGGAGGGGAATAAGCAATCACCTTTTTTTTTTATTTTTTATTGTTCAAAATTTTTTTATTATTGTGGTTTTTATGTTGAGGCCGCCTGCATGATTTCCTCTGTTGGAAAAACACCCAAAAGTGTAACCCCCACCTTTTCAATGGAACGCCGGCATAGAATAGAGGGGATTATTGCTTTTGGGGATCTATGATTACCTCTCTATAACTGGCCATCAGCACACAAAATGTGAAATTTACTTAGACCAGAATTCATTGTAAAGCTGCTTTCTAGCAATTTCAGGATGTTTTGTATGGATAAAAAGTTAAATCTTTTTTTTTTTTCTTTTTTTTTTTTAAATTTTGCATTTATTTTTTTGCTCAAAAAAATAAATTAATGAGGTCAATTTTTCTACGTTTTATAATTAAAACAGCGGGTTTTTTAAAGACAAAAATTGTAGAACCCCAAAACAGTTGGTAAATTTGTTTATATTAGTAAACCCAAAGGCCTTTTTTCCAAAGACACTAAAATGATGTTGAAAAAACCGAAGTGGAACTGTTACAATTTTTGTTAGGTAGGGACTTTCGCTGTGAGTCCCATAATGGGGGGTTGGTTTAAAGGTTTAAAAATTTAATATTGCTGTTTTTGTTCTAAGAGTATTTATAGTAATATAGTGAATGGGTAGGTTTGTCTTACCTGTTGCTTTAGGTTCTCCATGGTGCGAGTGTCGGTTATCTGTCAGCCGTCTTGACAAAAAAAAAAGACTTGTTTGTCTGTGTCCGACTGAGAAAAGCACCAAATTTTTTTTAAAAAATATTTTTTATTTTCCCCTATTGACAAACTGTGGTGTAAAACACTGCATATTTAACACTTGCTGTTGATAACTATGATGTCATGTCGTGTTATGCCGCGTTCTAGGCAACCCATAACCTGTGTTTTCCCAACCTTCTACCCGTTAAAAAGTGCACTGGAACAGCAGTCAAACCCGTGACTTCCCACCCGTGAACTCGTACTAGATCGATGTACTCCCAGTTCCGAGCTCTGACGTCACATAGCTCGGGAAACAACAATGGCAGCCCCTACAGATAATATTGCCTACGGATGCGGTGTTTATGCAAGTGGTACACAGTGAGAAATAGGACAATATAACATTTCGATAAATTTAATAATCTAGCTACAATTCCTTGCGCTCATGCAGTTTGGCATGAAATTATTTAAATGTAGCTAAAAATAAATTGATTGCAACCACTTTCCTTAAAAAATGTAGTCAATTCACTAATAATTTTTTCAGTGAAATATAGTAAATATTAGTAAATGGAACTTTTTTTTCCACTATATGCCTTATTATTCCTGTATACCCACTTGCAAAAAAGAGAAATAATTCTGTTGTACAGTTAAGGATGGTTCATTCTGCAAATGCACCTAAAATTTTCAAGAGCAGGATGCAAGCATCTTCTGCATCCACCACAAACAACAGATTCCTGTGTTTTAGTTAAAAAATTTGTTTTAGGACTTCCCGCTTCCGGCCAAATGGAGTGTAACGAAGTTAGTGTGCTCCGCAAAAGTTTTAACAATTTAAATATCCTGGGTCCAGCGAACATAAGCCCCTTTGTCAGCAATTTACCTATAAAAAATAATTTAGGACAATGTTTGATATGAAGGGCGCTCGGAAATACACACAAAAAAAGCTCTACAAGCCACACCCGCGCCGGCTGGCACTGCTCCGTGCCTAACCATTCTGCTAACAAGGCCTCAACCGGCACTGCGATTGCTGTTGCAGCACAGGCTGACAAAGCCTCGGCTAACACTGCTCCAGATGGTGAAGATTTGGCCTGGCCCACAAGAGTGAAGGCGTGATGGCTTAAAGAAGAAACACTCTCTGTGGGAATAATATTTCGAAGTGAATCACGCGGCTTACAGCAGAACTTAAAGACATATTAAAGCGGAAATCGAGATTATGCATCTGGCATATAATGCGAAGACATCAACATCGCTACGGCCGAAGCTAAAGCTTATTATCAACACGTCAAACTAACTTTCACAGAAAATAGAATCATTGCACAGAGCCCATACGTGAAGCGGCAGACACACAGAGAGAGAGATGGAAAGATCCTCTGGTGTTTCGGATAAATAAACCCCCCATGGACAAGCACACGCAACCTTCAGAAGATACAAAAACTACAGGAAAAAAACAGGACCTGGGGAAAAAGAATCGCAGGGAAAACCTACC
>NC_056575.1:28836805-28864697 GCF_018340385.1 Cyprinus carpio | reverse complement strand
GTGCATTGCTCTCACACAATCCTGTTCCACTGTAAAATATATAAGGTCAGTGTTTTAATTCTACTACTATTAATGATAATATACCGAATTATTATTTCACTATAACAGTTATGATATTATGTTCTTATAATAATAAAATAAAATTTTATTTTATTAATATTAATAAATACTGACTTTTTATTCAATAAGCTATTGCAATAACAGTTTTGATGGATTTTTAAATTGTACTTTAAATAACAATTATAATGAATATATTTTTTCTTAATTTTTTAATTGTTATAATTAAAAGTCAAGTAAAACAATATTTTGTTATTATTATTATATACTGACCTTATTTACAGTACAATATGATTATTATTGTATCAGTATCCATTTTTAGTGATTTGGTTTAACTGATATAATTAAAACAGTAAACTGAATATTTAGTTAATAATAATAAGTAATAATACATAAAAAAGTGTCTGTTTTTTTTGGGGTTTTTCAACAGATTTATAAACGCTTCTCATCACAAATGTGTGAAGATGGTTGAAGCGTGTTGTGTGTATGTTATGTGTGTTATAAGAGACTCAAACTCTGTTCAAGCATCAAATAAATCAATCTGAAATGTATTTAAAAACGCAGCATGTTTTTTACAATAAGCTTTGATTTGTTAAACTGTGAAGGTGTTTTGGAGTAAATCAGCTGAGCCGTCTAGTGGGACAGTGAGATTTGTAGTTTGTAGAGATTTTATCACACGTTTAGCAGACACATGGTTGAACTCCTGAGAAACTCTGTTCAGATTTACAAACGTGTGGATTTACTTTTTCCCCTCCCACAAACCACAGTTTTCACATCTTCTCAAACTCTTCAGTGCAGGAGCTCCAACTCCTGTTCTGTGTATCACAAGTGAAGAAACTCATTTCACTCTCATGTGATCTGAAAACACATTCCACACCTGCCTTACAGATGTAAAACAATCAGCTCTGAAGACATAGGGAGGGCGTTTCAGATCACGTGCATCCTCACAGGTAAGATAAAACGATCAGCTCTGAAGAGCGATTAGAGGACTTACCGTTTCTGTATCACCGTGAAAGCGGACCTCATTGTCAGCACGCATCTTAAAAACACGATTCAGCCTCTGATAATCACAACCGTCTTAGAGTGCGTTCAAGATCACTTGATCATTCCTCACAGATGATGTAAAACGCATCT
Organism: Cyprinus carpio; assembly: GCF_018340385.1. Taxonomy (NCBI): domain Eukaryota; kingdom Metazoa; phylum Chordata; class Actinopteri; order Cypriniformes; family Cyprinidae; genus Cyprinus; species Cyprinus carpio. The sequence goes on along the minus strand of NC_056575.1, from coordinate 28,863,506 downwards.
GTTTCAGCTCGCTGAAGGACATAAGGTGCGGCTCAGCGAGAGCAGCCGCTTGCAGGTCGGGGGGCGGAGTTGAAAACAGAAACAACACGTCAAGCCGGACCACTTGTCTGCTCCCGTTAGTGAACACTCACGTGTTGTTTGCATTACTTTATCACAGATAAGTTGAATTAAATGCAACATTTGTCAAAATACACCGACGTTTTAGAAATTTTTTCATGAGGCAAACAAGTTTTTAAGATACTGCTTTATCTATCAGCGCCATAATTTTCAAGAATAAAGTTCAACATAATCATCCACTATTTAAATACTAATAAAGTGGGGGTGTATGCTTTTATCCGTGTTGTATGATAAACGTGACTCAATACAACCAGTGTGACACAGTAAAAAAAGCTTTTATAACGTTCAAAAAAAGACACTTCGGTGGCCAGTATTGGAATGAAAAAAAATTATTAGGAGAAACCCAAAACACACGTGATCGTTGTCACTCGATGAATCTGGCCAATCGTGAAACAGCTGTGTCGTCATCAGCACTCCTGCAGTCGCTCTGGAGAAACTGTGTGGCGGGGTGAGTCAGCCGGCTGCTCTCGAAACGCTCGCGCAGTCAGTACTTTGATGACGCACAACGTGACATTCATTGTGGCGTCGGCGCCGTCTCAAGTCGGACAAAATGTTCTAACCAGCATGCACTGCTCAAGTCAGATTGCGACTCGTTTTGCGTGTCGCTGCATGAAATTGAACGTACGTATGAGAGGCATTTCAGCTTATGTTTCAGATCACGTGATCCTCACAGATGATAAAACGATCAGCTCTGAAGACATTACCCAGCCGGCATTTCAAAGTTTTGATTTCAAGCGTTGAAAACAACGTCAGTTACCAGGGATGAAATCAAAAAAATTTGGAATACCTTTGATTTTGCAAATTGGATCAAACGTTGAAATCGCGACCGGGTTATTTCACCATCTTACCTTAATTCATGGGGGAATTATGGTCGTTCTGTTAGCGTGGATTAACATTGAATTAGGTGTTGATTTTAAAAAGTGAATCAAGGTTGATAACACGACGTTGTTACACTGTTGTACCTTTCAACCTGGGTAAAAACACAACTGTACGTTCAATTAGAGCCTAGTTTGCATTTAGATCAACACTGCACACTGCACTGCAAAAAACTCAAAATCTTGCCAAGTATATTTTTTATAATTTCTAGTCAAAATATCTCATCACACTTAATATAAGACAAAATCACCTAAAGAGCAAGATTTAAGTGAGCTAAAGGAGCTTGTTTTTAGACAGTGCATCTTGAATAACTTAAGTGAAACTGTCTTGAAAACATCTTGTTTTGAGTCATATCTCAGATGAAACAAGCTTTTTTGACGTCATAAGGTTTTTAAGCTGCTGTGTTATTTGTAAAAGATGCATCGACTTGTTTCAAGAAATAGACTTAACTTGAATTGAGACAAATCTGCTTTATTGAAAACTGCAGGTCAACATGCCAAACTCACAACAACTCACAATGCACAGTACAGTGTGGCTATTTTTCTTACATTTCCATCAAACCATGTCCATGTGATATGTAAAAAAGACAGAGGCAAAAGCTGGAATTATGTTTCCTTCTCTGTTCTGCTGCACTCTGTTATTTCAAAAGTAATAAGTAAAAATAAATGCTGTCATCAATTACAGTATTTGTCAGTGCTTAACAGTTGTTTGAAATGTTGCTCTATTAAAAGCTTCAGCCTTGAAAGAGTTGAGAGAGCAATAGTCAATAATAGGTGTGAAAACAGAATTTTGACTATCTCTAACAACTTAAGTAGCATTTGTGTGTAATCGTTTTCTCCAATTTTGTCAATGAGAAATGGCAGGATTTTTTTTAACAAAACCAGCATCTGCCCAGCTGACTGTTTCAATTTATTGTCATTTGATGACAGTGTATTGACAGATATGGGACAAGGCTTATCCCTTGCATCCACAGGAGAATAAGGGAACCAAATAATTGCACTGTTGAATGCGTCTAAGTCCATATGCCCTGAAAGCAAAAGATGCTTTAAAACACATTTGATTTCATATGGGGCAACACCTTCAAGAATGACATGCATGATGTCCTGTGGGGTTTGATTGATTATATCAATGTGAGGAAATTCTGTTAATTTGCTTCTCCTGTTTATGCCATATGTCATTTTTAGATTGTCTTTCAGAAAGTCAGTATTTGCCTTTTCAGTGTCATTACATCGCCTGTTATGACTTGCCATTGTCCTTTTAACAAACAAATCTTCCTTAAATTGCTCCTGCATGTCTTCAAAGTTGCATTCGCAGTGCCTGCATTTACTGTAGGCAAATCCCACTCCTATCTTAAATCCAGCCACTTCATGCTGAGCAAGAGTGTCTCCGCACACAGACATAAGTGCCCTATAAATTGTCCTCTCACCATTTGCAGTGACAACCTGGACACCATCACACAGCTCAGTTAAGTCACGGTTAATCCTCTCAAATATCTCATCAATACCACAATGGGAAAGATCTTTTGATTTTACCATGGCAAGCAGACGAATGGCAGCAAGTCTTGATCTGTATTTAGGGTTGATGTTACCTAAGGTGTAATAAATCAATAACAATTTGTTTTTGTTTGCCCGAGATCCAAGAGGATTGCATAGCTCGATTTCATCTGTATATAAAATTAACTGTAATGCTGTGGGAAATTTCAAAAACAGTGGCTGCGACTTAAAAATGTCTGCATCAATGAAATCATGAAAAAATCCATCCTTGCATGCCTGTGGCCTCTTATTGATCATTGTCATTATTCTTGGATGTGATAGCAGCTGCTCCAAACTTTTCACCAACGGTATATAATGAAAAAAATGGTCCTTAATGGTAAGAACTCTGGAGTCTCCATTTTTCACATAACATACTGAATCTCTGGTTAAACTGGTTTTAACAGTTCTTTGATGGTCTTATCCTGCAAATGGGTGGAAGAAATTTGACAGAAAGGGTCAACAAACTGGTCAAATATGCCCATTGCATCACTCTTTAGTAGATCCAGGTCCCCAGAATGTCTCTCAATCATGTCGCTCATTTGCTGTTTTAGGTGCTCCAATAATGTGGCCTGATATTGCTGGACTCCACTCACCATTTGGTTGACAGCTCTCTGGGGAGTAGAAAACAAACAAACAAACAAAATTTATATATTATAAAATATAACGTTGATAACGTTGCTAATAGTCTCATGCAGTTTCATCTCTAGGGCACTCATCTTGCTATGTTTGTCTTCCAATGTTTTCATAGCTGCAAACATCACAGAGACAATGATGAGCACCCTGTCTCGTGAAGACTTGCGGGATCTTTTCCCAGGCCCAGAGAACTTTATACGGAGAATAGCGGTCTGGCGTGACTGTCATGATGTGTCGGAGGAGGTCAGTTTCTCAGTAAAGTGGCCTAAACTAACCACCTATTTAAAGGAACAAGCCGACTTTTTGGGACTTTAGCTTATTCACTGTATCCCCCAGTGTTAGATAAGTCCATACATACCCTTTTTATCTCCATGCGTGCCGTAACTCTGTCTGATGCAGCCACTGCTAGCCTAGCTTAGCACAAAGACTGGAAGTAAATGGCTCCAGCTAGGATACTGCTCCCAATAAGTGACAAAGTAACGCCAACATTTTCCTATTTACATGTTGTGATTTGTATAGTCACAGCGTGTACCCATAAAAAGGTCACATGAGACACAGCCATCTTCTAACCGTATACACACTGGGAACTATATTCTCAGAATGCGAAGCACTGCTACTTCTGCGGAGTGATTTGCTCGCAGCCCACGAGAAGCCCCGTGGTGAGGAGCAGAGAGTAGAGATGTTCCGATACCCTTTTTCCCTTCCCAATACCGATTCCGATACCTGGGCTCAGGGTATCAGCCGATACTGAGTACTGATCCGATACCTGGGCGTGTATCTGTATATACAGCTGTATCACTGTTTATACAGCCCTGTGTCAATGCTACATTGCATTTTGTGTTGTCACAAAAAACAAAAATGCTGCTTTTTGCAGGAGTCTGGCCAAGAACACTCAAAATTATCGGGCAGTTCCTCCTTTAATGCATCACCCATGCGACAGACATTCACTCCTGTGAACGCAAGTCCTCCAAAGTACACAACCCCTGAAAATATTCCGACAACATCACTTCCAGAATATGTATTGCACACCGACACAGAACTTGAGCAAGTCTGACAACAATACTTTGAGTTGTCGAAGAGAGGCGAACAGCGCAACTGCCAGATGTCAAAGGAGCTCAGATGCCGGCTCATTCGAAACACCATGACCAGTATGATTGCAATCCTGAGGGCAAAGGGGGATAGAGAATCACACAGATACCCATCAAAGCCAGAAATTACTGCAATGGCAAAGAGAATAAACTACTACCCCATGCTACAGGACCAAGGCCTCCATACATGAGTAAGTGAAATGCACCCAGTTGATGACTGTTTCATGTTGGACATTTTTAGTAGCGATTTGAAAAATTTATTAAATGTCTTGTGCAGGTCACTGTGTACTCACAGCTATACAAAAGATTGCAAAATGTGAGATCCCCCCAAAAAAGGGGTTATTGCTATTTATTACTAAGCACTTTGTGTTACATTTTGTTTGTATGAAAAGTGCTATACAAAAAAAGTCAGATGGATTGATTTAGTAGTTGACAACTAATTGATTAACTGATTAATCTTTGCAGCTCTACAAAGAGGCGCTGTCTTGAGCAGCCAACAAACACGGATAAAATGGATTCAAGTGACTCAAGAAACATTCTAGATCGGTCCACAGAAGGAAGTGGCAGCCCAGGCTCAGACTGTAAAGAAAGTGAGTTAGAAGGTGAGTTTCAACTTTGCATAAACTAATAAACCCACTTTATTGGTCAAGATGACAGTCCTGACATGACAGAAGTAAAAGCCTTTAAAATGGACATCAGTACACTTGTACTGTTGTATTACCAATTTATTAACATTATTGTAGAAATTAAGTTTTAATAAAAAACTGGTATTGTATCATTGTATCAGGAACAGCTGGGTACAGCAGTACCTTTAAGTATCAGTCTACTGTGCAACATTACTTTATATAACCTCTCCAGCATATCAAATAATGTTATGCATTTAAAATCCATGTGTCTCATTAGTGGCATTTTTGCTCTTTTTAATGGAATGTAATTTTTAGTTTCAAAATACCGAAATGATCCTTAAAGTACAATATCCTATCAGAAATATGTCATGTATTGAGGAAAAAGAAAATCCCAAAGCCTACCTGAAGAAGCACCCTCTGCCCTGTCCAGTCCTGATGGTGAGTTTGTCCAACTGCCTTATGACCGTGTGTAGTGGGGGTGTGCGCATCTTTGTAGGGGTGTACTTGTGTTCCTACATGCAATTGTATGACCATATGAGTTTCAAGCAAATAGTTCTCATGTATTTATTATACAAAAAATGATTTGATTTTTTAAAATGGCATTTAAATGGTTAAAATTCCAAAAATTAATAGGTATTTGGTAGTTATGATCAGGGCTGATATTTGTTAAAAGATTCAATTACATGAAAGTTTAATGTAATATTGATGTATGATTTTTATGGAAGTTTTTTGACATATTTTTGTCATGCAACAACATGAGATGAACTTTTCTTTAAACTGAAGCAAATTACTTATGTATTTTTGTGTCTTACAGTTAACAAGTCTGCAGATGTTGACAGTCCAGACACCAGTCAAGCAACCTTGGCCAAGCACTACAAGGCCCTACAAACTTTGTATAAAAGAAAAAATCCAAACCACACTGTAAAATCCAATAATTTACCTTACTTAGATTTAATTAGTTATCTTTACTTAGTTGTTATACTTACTAGGTTTTATTAAGTTTCAGCTACTTTCAAGGCAAATAAAAAATTTACTTACTGTTTTGAGTGACACTTACTTAAAATATTCAAGTAGCCACAAAGCCAAACAAATGACATTAATAAACCAGTGAGAGGCAGCAGTGCACTAATATGTTGCTAATTGCCTTTTTTTTTTTTTTTAGCTCACCATTATAGTGATTAGCGTTCCCTTTGGTTGGGCACTTAAAACTTCATTTATGTTACTATAATTTTCTCTCTGTTAATGCAGCAATGCATCATGAAATCAGAGTTATTTGGTTTCAAAGAGAAGTAATAAATAGGTTGCTTTTATAAAATGACCTATTTTTTAATTAAAGCATTTTTCTGTGTGCGTTTAATAATGACATTTTTGAGATTTTATTTTTCATAAATACATTGATACGCTTTTTAAATAATCCTTAAATAGTGTGTGGTAATATGCTGAAGTCACACACAGACTTAAACATTCATCACGTGAATGACAACAATGGTAACAATTAAGTTTAATTTATTTTCATTAATTGTAACAATAGCCATTTTATTTGCTCTTTTTGTTGTGCTACTACTGACACAAGACAGCAAATAAAATTGGCAAAAAAAAAAACAACAACTGTAAAACAAAGCAACTGCATAATTTATTCTGCGCAATGCATTCTGGGAGTCAGTGAGTAGCTATACTAAGTCGTGAGTAAACCTAAATGAAAGGATCAAGTACCCCCTACAGTTCTTTTTTAGTTACTAGAACTCTTGTGTAAGTTAACTGTACTAAGCATTTGTCAGTACAACATACTATTCCTATTTCACTTTACTGTTTTTTCAAGGCAATCAGTTTGCATACTTTTTTTAAGTAAGCCCAACTTATTAGATTTTACAGTGCACCAGGATGTTTCTCATCTCTTGGATTTAGAATTTGTAGCCAGAAGAGCATTCATTGATTCAAATACCGTTCGCGAGGAGGACAGACATGAGAAGGTTCTAGAACCAAATCCCTGTTTCAAGGACGTTGTACATGTAAGTCATTATTGACTGTGCATGATTAAAACAATGGTATCATACACAATGTTTCAAATACCAATTTCCTCTTAAATGATATTCAAATGTCTGTATTGGTATATTTGATATTTCATAGGAGCTTCAACGCATTTTGGATATTGATAATATCAACTTCATCGATGAACTGAAGGGAAGATTCAGTTTTTTGGTGTATGGAAAAAGGCACTGAAACCCCCAATGGGCATGGACAAAGGTAGGGAATGGTGTTTTGGTGTTATTAGTGAATAGGGTTTAGGGTGGACCTTCAGGCATGTTAATTGTCAAGTAGAGCTAGTGTTTTGTCATCCTTCTTTTTCATCTATGATGGCTATCCCATTATTTGCTGGATTTTTTTTTTTTTTTTTTTAAAGCATTGTGTCTGTTGTATACCTTTTGATCAGATTTGACCTTGTGCACTTTGTCCAAGTGCTTAAGTAATGAATCTTTTCCTGTACAGCTGAACAGGCACTTGAGATTATACGTGTGCTGCCATCACTGTTCCCCTCCACATCTGCTCCTCCAAAGAGGCTACGAGATCCGAGTGAGGCTCTGGTGCATGTCCTCGAGGTGAGCTGTGTAAAATGTTGCAGGATCATTTTGACTGCAGTATCGGAAAAAATTATAACTGAAGGTGCTGCCCCTGACGACTCCCAATGTATTTCCTATTCACATACTGTATGTTCTAAGCCTTCAAAGACACCTAAAACATTTGTTTTTAGAAAGAGGATTTCACTGTGTAGATGTCTTGGCTGTGTCACAGTATGGTAGCAGGTTTTATCACCCTAATGATAACCAAGCAAGACTAGCCTAGCCTTGGTTTTTACTTCTTTTGGAAAGCTAGACGTGTGTAAGCAGTAAATGCACATGGGATAGTTAAAAACAGCACTTTCAGATGGAGCTTTCTCAGTACTGTAACTTTTGTCAGAATGCTTTGTAAAGTTATGTGTTTGTAAACAACCCTCTAACCTAGGTTCCAAATGACCAAAATGCATTATCCTGACAGAAGGATGTCTGTGTTATGTGTTACAGGAAACAGAAGACCCCAATTCCTACTTAAAGAAATGCCCTCTCTCCTGCCCAGTCCTGATTATCCGTCCGTCCAACTGCCTCCTAGCAGTAGGAGATGTGGCAATAACCACCTTTCCAAAAGACAAGCTTACTGAGAGTGCTTTATACCTCATGGCCTACGCCTTTATATATACCCTACACCTGACTTATCCAAAGTGTGTAGCCACTCTGCTTTCAGTCATACAGACGGAGGTCCACTTAGACAAAATCCATGAGAGAGATCTCACATCATCTTACAAGAAGAGCATGGCTGAGTGGAAAGCTTTTATTGGCCAATAAAAGCAGTGGTCATGTAGGACAGCACTTTCTCTCTCCCTCCAAGGGTACTAGTGTTCATTTCTTGGTCGGAATTTGGCTAAGTTAGCCCAGTGTTCATTTGGGGTGCACAACAATATTAGCCAACATGCCGATATCCTGTGATGTGATGTTATATTTTGTGTTGTTTGCACAATTCAGTGCAGATTCTGCTTAGTTTTAAGTTTATTTTAACTTTTCAGTTAATATTGAGTTTACACAACTAATTGTCTGTTCAGCAGGTGCAGTCACTAATTTAGGTGCATCTACTGTGAAAGAGTATTGACTAAGCAGTTAAGTTGTGATAAAAGTGAATATAGCGATATTGGTTATTGTCCTGTTGAGTTGAATGGTTCATCCTTAATGGTGATGTTACAATGTTGTATTGAGGGACTAGTTGTTTATGTAAGCCCAAAACCTTTCATTTGAATGTTACAATATTAAGCATTTGTATTAAGAATGAATGGTGGAGCAGTTTTAGTGTGCCTAGTGTGTCTGTATGCTTTGATTTTGTCAGATTTTGTACGTGTATTGAGGGGCACATTGGTCAGATATTTGGACCTGTCCTTGACTCACTCACATATTCTTCTATGTTTTCATATTGCAGTTCCATAAATACTGTGAACCAAAATGTTGAGAAAAATGAAGCTATTTCCCTGCAGTTCTCTGGGACGTTTTGCTGTTTAAATAAAATGTAAAAAGTTGGTTAAAGGCAAGACTACTTTTCAATTTTTCTGTCTTATATAAGAAGTAGTTAATGTCTTGAATCTAGAACAGTGTTACTTTTGTAGAGCTTACAATAAGGTAAATACACTTGAGATGAGTAAATCGTGGCTTATTATGGCAAAAAGGTGTAGGGGAAGTCGTGGCCTAATGGTTAGAGAGTCGGACTTGCAATCGAAGGGTTGTGAGTTCGAGTCTCGGGCCGGCAGGAATTGTAGGTGGGGGAAGTGAATGTACAGCGCTCTCTCCACCTTCAACACCACGACTGAGGTGCCCCTTGAGCAAGGCACCGAACCCCCAACTGCTCCCCGGGCACTGCAGCATAAATAATACCCAGTGCTCCGGGTGTGTGTTCACAGTGTGTGTGTGTTCACTGCTGTGTGTGTGCACTTAGCACAAGTTCAGAGTATGGGTCACCATACTTGTCTGTCACGTCATTTTCACTTAGAACGACATCACCACATTCAAAAGAGCACTGCCTAATACGAGTCAGGAATGCTAACTTCAAGACATTTTGTCTCAAAATGCCAGTTTCTAATCTTATTTCAAGTAGGTGGTGGACTTAAATCTATAACAGTGTATCAATTATAGAACTAAAAATTAGTTTAAATACACTTGAAACACACAGGATGACAAAAAAAGATGCTACTTTTGAGGGGACAATCCTATTTTTGAGCATCACAAGCTTATTATGAGACACAAAACATCCCAATACTAGTAAAATATAGCTAAAAATGAGTTTTCCCCGGCTAATTTCATGATCACTCTTATCTTGTAAGGCTTAAATATAATGTCTTATTTCAAGAAATAAGACATTAAGACAAGAATTTTCACTTGTTCCATTGGCAGATTTTTTTGCTTATTACAAGCAAAAATATCTTGTTTTAATTTTTTTTTTCTTATTTTTGGAGTGGCTTTTTTTCAAGTGCATAATTGAGTGGAAAAAATAATATGTATGTGGCATCAATCCGTCACCGTACAAAAATGTTGTGGTGCATGACCAAGTATGTCATTGTTAAACAACACCACCAATAATGTAAGAGGCCTGTGGAGATTTTGAGAAGAACTATGGATTCAACATTAATAATGATTTTCATAATGCACGGTAAGTATATATTTTGTGATGTAGAAAAAATTCTAGGCAGCAGATGTAAATATGTGGTCAATTAAGTTCAGAAATTGGTATATACAAAAGTAAATATTTGCTGCATTGTTTTTTATTGTATTGTATGTACTTCTTTGGGGTAGAGAGGTAAAACCTGTATATCAAAACCCTTAATGCACTATCTCAGATTCATAAGGCTTAATGTGTTATCAGAAGGGGCTCTCTAACAAATAATGCACAGTGGTTAAATTATAAAAAGTTGCTTTAGAAATATGCTACAGTAGGAGTGTACATGAAAATACTATTTGAAGGAAATGTGTAATTATCCTTACACAACTTCTATTGTGATTGTGAAAATGGTCATGACTTTCAGGGCTTGAACTAACTGTCTAAATAGGCCCATTTAAAATATGCTGTAGTTATTATATGTAGGCCTAGTTGTAGCCTATATTCTGAAAAAAACATTGTTCAACATGTATTTTCACATTAAAATTTGGTATTTACAAGCTTAATCTAGTTAGGTTCTCTGTGTTTGAACGAGCACTAAACCAGTTGGCGGTGCTAATGTCCAAAAAATGTAGGTTCGTGTTAACATGCAATTTACGTGTTAACACGTAACAGTTTTTGCAGTTTTTCGTTTGTTTTACTTGTTTTTTTGTTGTTCTACGTGTTGGATGTTGTTTGTATAACTGTCTACGACAGACACACGCTTCTAAACATTGGTTCCCACGTCGCGGAACGCAAACCGGACTTTGAGTTCTTGAACGCCGGCGCTTTGTTTACAGACACCGCATCAGAGCCCTTTGTCTGGGCTGCGCGGGCGCGACCGAGGAAACGCCGCCGGAAAATATAGAGCACAACAGACATCATCCTCACACTCAGAATCACTCCCCTCCTACCAAACATCCCATCCATTTTGCTGGCTAACGTCCAGTCACTGGACAACAAACTTTGCGAACTGCGGGCACGTATCTCATACCAATGAGAAACAAGTGACGGCTGCATTATTTGCCTCACAGAAACCCTGGATGTCTGCAGTGGTTCCAGACTCAGCCATCGAGCTTACGGGGTTCTCCGTGCACCGCTCGGACAGAACGAAAGAGCTCACAGGGAAAAGCACAGGTGCGGGGTGTTTGTTTCTTTATCAACAACTCGTGGTGTGATGAAAGGAACCTACACTCTATTAAATCCTTCTGCTCCCCTGATCTGGAATCATGCTTCTGTGTCGGCCTTTCTGGCTACCGAGGGAATTCACAGCGGTCATAATCACCGCTGTTTACATTCCCCCTCAAGCCAACACAGACCAGGCACTCAAGGAACTGTATGGGAATATAAGTGAGCAGGAAACCGCGTACCCAGATGCAGCGTTTATTGTTATGGGGGACTTTAACAAAGCCAACTTCAGAACAATAGCTCCGAAATATTTTCAACACATCACCATCAACACCCGTGGTGATCGTGTACTGGACCACTGCTACTCTCCTTTCCGGGACGCCTACAAATCTCTCCCACGCCCACCTTTCGGCAAATCGGATCACTCTTCCATTCTGCTGCTGCCTGCTTATAGGCAGAAACTGAAACGGGAAGCACCTGCCCTCAGGACAATTCAATACTGGACACAACAATCAGATGCTATACTACAAGACTGTTTTGATCACGTGGACTGGGACATGTTCCGGGCAGCGTCTGATGACGATATAGAGGCGTACTCAGAAACTGTAACGTGTTTCATCAGGAAGCGTGTAGAAGATGTAGTGCCGACAAAAACAATCCACATCTACCCCAACCAAAAACCGTGGATTAAAAGCGATGTTCGTGCAGCCTTGTCAGCGCGGACATCCGCTTTTAAATCCGGAAACGCTGATGATCGCAAACAAGCCAGTTACGATCTCAGGAAATCCATCAAAGCCGCAAAAAGACAATTCAAAAACAAAGTTGAAGAACAATTCAACACCAGCGATGCAAGAGGCATGTGGCAGGGAATCAATAAAATCACAGACTTTAAAGGGAACAAACCAGCTACTGTGAACATTGCCGCCTCTGTACCGGACGAGCTGAATAAATTTTATGCTCGTTTCGAGGCTCACAACACCGCCCACACAGAGAGCGCTCCCGCAGCTGCTGCAGAAGATGTGAGTGCACTCTCCGTCTCTGTCGCGGATGTAACCCGATCCTTCCGACGGGTGAATATCCGCAAGGCAGCTGGTCCTGATGGCATCCCAGGCCATGTGCTCTGAGCATGCGCATTTCAGCTAGCCGGTGTTTTTACAGACATTTTCAACCTCTCCCTCTCTCTGTCTGTGGTTCCCTCGTGCTTCAAAAAAATCCACCATTGTGCCCATACCAAAGAAAAATAAAATCACATGCTTGAATGACTGGAGGCCCGTTGCTCTCACACCCATCTTCAGTAAGTGTTTTGAGAGACTCGTCAGAGACTACATCTGCTCTGTGCTGCCTGCCTCACTGGATCCGCTACAATTTGCATATCGTAGCAACCGTTCTACAGACGATGCTATTGCTTTCACCCTACACACTGCTCTCTCCCCCCTGGAAAATAAGAACACCTATGTGAGAATGCTATTTGTGGACTACAGCTCAGCATTTAACACCATAGTGCCTGCCACACTTGTTGCGAAGCTCCAGACTCTGGGACTAAACAGATCTCTGTGCAGCTGGATCCCGGACTTCCTGACAGACAGAAGTCAGGTGGTCAGAATGGGCAACAACACTTCATCCCCGCTGACCCTCAACACTGGTGCTCCTCAGGGCTGTGTCCTCAGCCCGCTCCTGTACTCCCTGTACACACATGACTGTACAGCCACACACAGCTCCAACGTCATCATCAAATTCGCTGATGACAGGCCTGATCACCGACAACGATGAGATGGCCTACAGAGAGGAGGTGAGCACCCTGACTAAATGGTGTCAGGACAACCACCTCTCACTCAACATCGACAAGACCAAGGAGCTGGTGGTGGATTTCAGGAGACAGAGCAGAGAACACACACCCATCACCATCGACAAGACACCTGTGGAGCAGGTTAACAGATTCAAATCCCTCGGTGTTAACATCAGTGAAGATCTCACCTGGTCTACACACACTGATGCAGTGCTGAAGAAGGCACATCAACGCCTCTTCTTCCTGAGACGGCTGAGGAAGTTTGGAATGAGCCCCAGCATCCTCAGATCATTCTACACTTGCACTATAGAGAGCTTCCTGACGGGCTGCATCACTGCCTGGTTTGGAAACAGCACCGCTGGCAACCGCAAAGCTCTGAAAAGGGTCGTGCGAACTGCCAGCCACATTGTTGGAGGTGAGCTTCCCTCCCTCCAGGACATCTACACCAGGCGGTGTATAAGGAAATCCCGGAGGATCATCAGTGACTCCAGCCATCCTTCCCACAGACTGCTCTCTCTGCTGCCCGCAGCATCTGATCCCACACTAGCCGACTGAGGGATAGCTTTTTCCCTCAGGCTATCCGACTTATGAACAGTCTGAACTAATACACCCTACAGCATACTCCACAATATGGTATGCCACACACTGCACTTTAACTTTAACAGTTCAACACCGAACTATTTAATACAATAATCTACCTGCTACCACTGGATTCCATCCATTGCACATCCATAACATTTCTATATCCAGCCCACGTACACTCTGTTGCACCTTAGCATATTTTCATGCGTATATATGTCTACATAATGTAGAATGTGTACATTCTGTATATAATGTATCATGTGTAGTGCTAACTGTATGTATGTACATATTGCGTAAAATGTGTAGTGCTAACTGTAAGTATGTCCAATAGTACACTGTGTGTACTGACTATATGTATGTGCATATTGCATATTTTCACCTGTTGAAGTCTGTATGGTTATATGTTAACTGTTTCTGCAATTTCTGGTGCACGCTCCCAAGAATTTCACTCACCAAGGCACATGTGCTGTTGTGATGTGACAATAAAAGTGACTTGACTTGACTTGACTTCACTTGAACACGTAAGTTTCACACGTTTTGGCCCTTTTGGCCTTCCATATCAGTTTGGTCATTAGGACATACTCACCAAGTTCCAGCAATGTACTACCATAACATCGCCACAACAAATATGGGAATCACAGTTACTTTGCCGGAATGTTATTTGGTACATCGCTGCGACGAATATGGTCCGGTCCAGTGACGTCATCACGACATATCTGTGTTAGCTGGGCTGTCATCTGATGGAGGCGTAACTAAGCGATCACCTTTTTCTTTATTTTTTTATTTTTCAACATTTTTCATATATGTGTGAGTGTGTTTTATGTTGAATGTGCCTGCATCTGCATGATTGCCATCTGTTTGAGTGCAAATCAGCTCGCTATTACAGTGTAATCACCTTTATCAATGTGAACGCCATCTATATGAATAGAGTGGGATTATTGACTTTATGGCGCATCTCTATGATTACCATCTCTATAAATGGCCATCAGCACATCAAAATGTGATAATTGACTATATGACCAGAATTCATTGTAAATGCTGCATTTCTAGCAATTTCAGGATGTTCTGTAATTGGCATACAAAGTTAAATCTTTTTTATTTTTCTTATTGATTTTTATTAAATTATGCTTATTGTATTTTTCTAGTGCTCAAACAAATAAATTATATGATGTCTAACTTTCTGTCTACTGTTTTATAATTGAAAAACGATGCAGTGGTATGTTTAATGACGAAAATAGTTTGTAGAACCCTTCAATGCAGTTGGTAAATATTTTTTATATCTCCAGGACTGATGGGTTCTAGACAAAGTCTCAGAAAAATAGTTGCAGGAATCTCATTTTTCATGGTATCATCTTCAGATTTAAAATAGAAACTCATGAGACATGTGACTTTCAACCCATTACTTTTCTAGATTGCTCCAGGACTGATTTCATGTATTTTTATATCAAATAAAGTGTGGGGAAAATTTTTTCAAGGCACTTCAGTGTCTATAACTTTTAATATATTTGAGCATTATCAACTCTGGTTGATAAAAAGTAAAGCCCAAAGGGCCTTCTTTCCAAAGACACTAAAATTATGTGTGTAACACACTGAAGTAAGGAACTGTTACAATTTTAAGTTAGGTAGAGCACTTTCAGCTGTGAGTCCCATAATGGGGGGTCTGGTTAACAGGTTAAAGAGATTTACATATTAGTCTGTTTGATTCTAAGAGTATTTATAGTAATACAGTGAATGGGTGGGTTTGTCTTACCTGTTGCTTTAGTTTCTCCATGGTACGAGTGTCGGTTTTCTGTAAGCCGTCTTTCTGGTTTAAAAGACAAAAAATCACCGGACTTGTTTGTCTGTGTCTGACTGAGAAAAGCACAAAAAATATTTTTTATTTTCCCACTGACAAACTGTGGTGTAAAACACTGCATATTTAACACTTGCTGCTGATAACTTTGATGTCATGTCGTGTTATGCCGCGTTCCAGGCAACCCATAACCTGTGTTTTCCTTCTACCCGTTAAAAAGTGCACTGGAACAGCAGTCAAACCCGTGACTTCCCACCCGTGAACTCGTACTAGATCGATGTACTCCCAGTTCTGAGCTCTGACATCACATAGCCCGCGAAACAACAATGGCAGCCCCTACGGATAATATTGCCTACGGATGCTGTGTTTATGCAAGTGGTACACAGTGAGAAATAGACTTTAGGACAATATAACGTTGCAATAAATTTAATAATCTAGCTACAATTCCTTGCGCTCATGCAGTTTGGCGTGACTTGCATGGAACGCTACAAAGTCATGAGTCGTGGTTACAAGTCGTGATGTTTGCTAGCTAAAACATTAGTGTTGCTTAGCTGTTTAATCTTCAAATAATAAGATATGACAATAAATCATACACATCCAAAAGCTCTTTAAATAGTAATAAAGAAGCTTGAAATGCTTACCTGTTGTTTTTCGTGGCACTTTGAGTGAAGCTCAGCTCAGCTGTGATTGGACAGGCTGAAGTCACGGGACTGACTAGAAAACATACAAGGTTTTTGAATCTTTTAAGGAAACTTACTAAAAATATATAGTTTGCCATAAGTAAAAGTTATAAGATAAAAAAAGCTTAATGTAGGCTTACTATGAAAGACTTATGTACACTGTTTTTTTTTATGTAAGTGCAAACAATTTATTTTAGTTACATTTAAATAAAAAAAAATGTTGAAAGTTAGTTAACTAAATTAATTTAAATGTAGATAAAATAAATTGATTGCAACCACTTTCCTTAAAAAATTTAGTAAATTCAATTAACAATGTTTTCAGTGAAATATAGTAAATATTAGTAAATGTACTTTTTTTTTCAATAAGCAGTGTTCTTTATCATTCCTGTAATAACACGACTCTTAAAAAAAGAGAAATAGTTCTGTTGTACAGTTGAGTGATGGATCATTCTGTGAAATGATGACCCTGGTGTCTTTCAAGAGTGAGAATGGGCATCTTCTGCATCCACCACAAACTGATTCTGTGTTTTAGTTAAAGAATTTTGTTTTAGAGATGTTCAGCTAAATACAGTATATCCTCAACATTTATATAGTGTCTCATAATGTATTTGCTGTCCATCCTCAATCACTCAAATGGAAATGCGTAATTATTAGGCCTAACGACAAGTGTTGAACAATGTCTGTTGAAGTTCCTTTTTACATAAATGCTTGAAGTATTTCCAAAAAAACACTTCCTTTCTGCATAAATACTTGCCACACAAACAGTTGAGAAACACAACACAGTCCACTACAGGAGAGAGAAACTAGCGTAAGTTTGCTGACACTAAAACACTCAGATAGTGTAAATGAAAATACAGAAAAGGGTAAAACTCAGAAAATATGCAGAGAAGATGAAACAACATTGATCATGTCTAAGAATATGTGGATGTCGTAAGAGGTAAAGTCAGAAAAGAGATCACAGATTCAACGCCACAAGAATCCAGTCTTCTGAACTCACAGGTAACTGAGATTAATCAAGAATATATTTCAGTAGATTGTTCAATGTATGAATTATAAGCTTTTATTTTAAAATTATGTTCCATCTATCTATCTATCTATCTATCTATCTATATATATATATATATATATATATATATATATGTGACTGTAACCATTTCAACTGCACCATAAATGTCTTGTGGATGAAGGTTCAATAATGGACTCAGAAGACAGAATAGAAAGGATTGTTGATATCTACATCAGTGCAGAGGCTGTAAGAGACATGAAATTTAAGAAAGACACAGAAGACTTCAACACAGCAAAACCCCAAACACCTCAACACACAGGTTACTGAGATTAAAGGAACAGTTCAGCCAAAAAATTATCATTTGTAAATAATGTGGTGTTATTTATTTTATTTTTTTTTGTCCTGAAAATGACTGATCGTTTTGCTAGAGAAGACACTTATTTGTCAACCGGGGTCATGTGGATTAATTTAAAGCTGCCTAAATAGATTTCAGAACGATGTGATCGTATGATATGAGAAGAAAGAGATTAACTCATATCTATCATCTTCAGGACGTGATGGTGTGAAGATCAGAAGCTCCAGAGCACTGGTGTGTGTTTGGTTGCTGCTGTGTGTTCTTCTGCGTGACTGCAGTCACAGTGCTGTGTGTCCTCATCTATACAAAGAGCACAAACTACACACAAGAGAGACAAGCAGCTGCTAACTAAGATCACAGAACCTCTTCAGAATAAAGAGACCAGTTAAAATCAGAAAGAAATTGAACTTCAGAAAACGTTTAGCAGGTAGTTTTCTTCAGTCCTAACCACTAACTTGCTTCATAGCAGACACCGTTTTAAAGTGAGTGAACTGGACGCTGTCATGTGGCTATAATTTATGTATATATAATTATATAATATTAATAATGATTAATAAATATAATTATATATTAATTATGTCATGTCTATAATTATTAATAATAATTTAGGGAAGTCAAATGAATATAATACAGTACACGGGGGGCCTAGTAAACAGACTACTTCACTGCTGCGTGAACACTGGTTTGATGAATATAAAACGCTGTGACAAAAACCTCCTTTTAGGAATCAATTCAGTAATTCTGCAGGTCAATGTCCTCTAACAGTATACAGCAAGACATAGAGGGAAAAAACCAGCAAATAAGCTTTAAGAAAAGTTCATTTCATTATAACTACTCCTAAAGAGATTTTGCAGTAGATTAAACACACTAGAAAAGTTTAAAAGACCAAATAATTATGAAGACACAATCGAGTATGAAGTCAGTTACATGTACAGTAACAAATAAATAATAATTCAGCATCCATTCAGTTCAATACTCCAGCAGTTATTAGTCTTTAGTCTATCAGTTTCCTAAGTAGTTCTAGACTTTCTCTGCCTCTCCTAGACAGTCGTCTCTTCATTCCTGCAAAAAAATACATGTAAGAAAGTACTTTACTACAAATCAAGTTCAACAGTTATGAGTTTTGAGGTGTTGTACAGTATTTACTACACAGAACAGTAAAAAGTTCTCTCATCTTAAAGTACAGAACGATGTGCTGAAATTATACTGTAAGTGTAAGGGAGTTGTTAAAAAAACCTTCTAGATGATTCTGTGAGGTCACTCCATGAACAACCTGGATCAACTATGAGCTTTGTATTTCTACAGGAACAAATGTCCCTTTGGACACCCGTTCTCTTCATTTTTCTTTTCCTCTCCTCTTCCTCTTTTGTCTCCCACCACAAGGATAATTTTTCAAAACAGCACATAATCCCATGTGTGCATGCTCATATTACTCCTGAGATTCTGACCGGTGTGTCTATCAGTTTTGTTTACTAATATTTACACATAGATAAAATATGTGCTATCTGAGTTTAATATAGTGATGCTTGAGGTTATTATATTGTGTGCTTGTGTTTTTCTGAATGAGAAACATGTTAAACCTTTTGAAATGAGGGTCGTGTTTTTGTGTAGAGTTCAGCAGAAAATGCTGATAAAATTTGAAAAAACAGGGTGAAATGTTTAAGGTTTTGAGAAACGTCTGTTGTTTTGAGAACTGAATGAATGGTTTGGAAAGTTGGGATAAATGAATCAGTTACTAGTGTGTTAGCAATCGAGAAAACTGTAATAAATAGTCCTGTAATTAATTACCAATAAACTGATTAGTGACCATAAGGCAAACGCTTAGCTATCAACGAGACAACAATATTAATAAAGTCAAAAAGACTATTATAACCAAACTATAGAATATATACCCTAACTTACACTAACAACCAGTTTACATCGTTAACTTGGTTGTGGATCCACGGTTTAGTTCTGTCTTATTGGTTGTGTTTCTAGACGGATGGAAGCCCTGCCATGTACGTCAGTACTATCACTCCCGTCTTTACCCTTCCTTCCTCTGAGGCGACGACTGGACCCTCTGAGGCAGGATAGCCTCCTGTCCGCGATGGTCGAGAGCGCAGATCTGATCATCAGACCCAACCCCTGAGGAACCCGTGTGTTGTGTGTGTGGCACCTCCCCGCCCGCTTTTTGCGGGATAGTGTCCGATCCACCTGTCTGTGATATGGAAACAGTGTGTGAAATTTCACGGGGTTGACATACATATAAGTATAAACTGGTTCCCATGGGGGCCCCTCTCTCATGTGTTACGCTCCCGGAGTTTATGGGGGAGGTTTAGGGAGTGTGTGTGTCTAGGAGGAATGTGTGCAGCGAGAATTCTCACTGCATGATTGAAGCTTTGCTAGGATTGTGCTATGTGTATATGATACCAAGCCTATACGTGAAGTCATGATGATAGTATTATGGGCCGAAAGAAGAGAAAGGAAACATACACGTAGTGTGTTAGAGGACATTAATGCTACGCATGTGAAGGATACTGATGTACCGCCAAACGAAACAGGCAGATAATGCCATACTGCAATAAATATTTGTTAATGCGGGGCACGAATGAACTGATTAATCATAATAAAACAGCTATTTTTGACTGTGATCTGCTATGCGTGTCCGTTTTTCTTTACTTGTAGATACTTCTTCCCACTCCCTTAAGTGTGGATTATAAATTGCAAAGTATTGAGAGGTTTTATTTAAATAAACGCATTATATGCACTGCACGCACATGTGTCCGAGTGAAGCACCCATCGCTGCATCTGCTCTGAGTTTGGGCGAAATGTACATTGGACACAACCATCTTCAGTACTTGTAATACAGAAAGGGCTTATTTCGTCATAATGTTGATTAAGTTGTGTGAGGTTTTCTTGGCCCTCAATTTGTTTTTTTTTAGTTTTGTATTTTTTTATGCTTTCGCAGTAATCTGATTGATGGATATAAGGTTTTCTGTTCTTTATGTACTGAGTTGGACGCTCAGACGATCTATGCTAGCCATCATACAATGGCACGGGATCCTGCAGATGTGAAAGAAAATAGCATGAATGGGCGTAAATCTGGCACAATTATGTATTGTATTACAAATACAAGTGCCCATGTTAATTATTGTGCATTGTCCCTTTATAAAGAAAGAAAGAAAGAAAGAAAGAAAGGGAGAAGAAAGAAAGGGGAAAAAGGAAAGAAAGAAGAAAAAGAAACATGATATAGAAAATTAAAAGGAAAGAACGTATACTAGAGAACAAGGAAATAAAGAAAGAAAAGATACGAAAGAAAGGTAGGATTGATAAGGGTCCCTGCCAGCTTCCAAATAAAAGTTGACATTTTGTGTGATAATATAAAAATATTACAGTAAATATTATAAATTGTATTAGTTGATGTTGCAATTGTACGCATGTATAATAAATTATTTAACTTAGAACTTACTTGTATTTGAATTTGTTAAGTGACAAAAATATTAAACAATATTTGTTTTAAGATTAGTAACTAATAATTAGTATATTTTCTTTACTACTACAACTTTGATATTACTTATAGCCATATTATGATTTGTCGTGTGTTAAGTACTTTATGAGTTGTGGAAAAAATGAATGCAATTAAAATATTTTAATGGACGTTAATACAATACTAGAGACCCCCCACCCTGGATCACTGTACATCATGTCTTACCTTTCATTACACTTGACAAACGTGATGTAGTTAACTCTTGAAGTTAATATTGTGTTCTATTATCGTTTTATTATTGATTATTTCGGCTACAATTGTATGTCTTTTTTGATCACGACATTTACTGCTGCAAAGTATGGGAAGTTTTGATTTTCTTAGTTTAGAATATTGTTAATTAAAAATAATAATAATAAAATAATAAGATATAATGAGATAATATAATAATAAGAAATAATAAAAATAATAATAATAATGGAAACACAGTAACACACCAACACAACATCCAACAGTTTTGTACTACACTTATAACATCTATATATATAATATATATATGGTTATATTACCCTCCTATTAGTTTCATAGTTTATGTAGGCCATTGTAGCCTAAACATTTAGATGTACGTAATGTTGAATCAAATATAAAGACATTTCTCAAGCGTAATCTTTGTAATGTATACTTGATATTTTCTCATTTGTATGACACAATTGATGACTGATCTTTCAGGGGGTATCTCACAGCCCAAATTTAATTTGCGGTTAATAGATAAATTAATCACAACATGTGTAAATTAATTAGATAAAAAAAAATCTAATTACATATATAATCAAAGATTTTGGGAACATTTTGGACAAATGTGCTAGTCCTAACAAACAAGACACAGCCAAACCTGGATCTTTTTTTTTTTTTTTTTTTTGTTTTTTGCATTTGCATTTTAATCACACTTTTCATTTTTTAAATTTTTTTTACTTATTATTATAATTTTTTCACCTAGTAAGTGCATTCAGCCCCATGATGTGGCGATTCATATTTTATATTATTAAATCATCATCCTTTGTTGGCAGCCATCGTTGACAATGCTTAATCAGGAACACATGGCCACAGCCATATTGCCTTCTAATTGTAAGCTGTTCAACTCGGTACATATATCAACAAGCTGTAGACAGCCAGCCCACAACGCTTCTAGATGATAGGCGTTGCCCCAGACGGAGTTGTGATTTGGCGTTGACACACTTAAACTGCACATAACTTGCGCAACTAACTTAACACTCATAAGAATAAAGGATTCACCAAAAACAGTTTTTTTTTTGTTTTTTTGTTTTGTCAATAAGTGTATTCGATAGATGAAGACCATTTTGGTCCCCAAAGATACCTATGTGTACCAGAGTTTTAAAAAGAACCTTTTTTTCGTAGATACAATGGATTCTACAATGGAACCACATGAGGATGCCACTAAAGAAGCGACTACTCAAAGAAGAATTTAGGAGATGTATAATTAATGCTCAAACCAGTATTTGCGGGATTTGCAACCCTCACCAAGAGGCTCGGCGATCCTGATGATACAAGTGTTCTGAGAAACACACTTCTCATATTCTTGAGGGGTAAAGTTCCTGGATTAGAGGTTGGGAGAACAACACTTTGTTGCGCGCTCAGATATCAATACTGTGTCAGCCACACAACTAGCCGGGGTTAGTGTATAAGCAAACTAGCACATCCTCTTTGGCGAACAGAGCGAGGGCACTATGCCTTGGGTTTGGGTGATATTGTGTGATCAATGTTTCAAATCAATGCCTCAAATCTCCTAAAACAAGCTGAGCTATGAGGTGATAAAACAGCACTGCTTGCCTCTTAAGAGTTTACATGTAGTTCCAACCCTGTTAAGCACTATTAATGCTAAAGAGAACTAAACTAGATCATCCCTCAGTCTGAAAAGACTCAACGGCTCACCAAGTGTAAGGGATCAAAGGGAAGCGACCATCCTACAGTACTGGTGTTGAGAGTTGGTAAACAGACAGTGCTACATGTACAAAGGTTCAAGTTTCATAATCAAGGTCAGCATGGTCAGCTATTTGTTAACCACAGACGAAGGAGGACCCAGGTTTTAACCGGTATTTGACACTCTTTGGAGGACCAGTTACATCAGATTATGAGGACATTTCAGACAGCATGCGACGTTCCCCTGCACAGGACGCAGCACACTTTACAGCCAAGAAAGCTGAGTTAAAAAAACGAATTGTTGGTGACTGCAGTAAGCGCGTGTGGATGATGACAGATATGGATAGAAGCAAGAAATTGATGCTAACTTGTGACTCGTGGAAGAAAGACAAGGGCCGTCCCGAGCAAGATTACTGACGCCACCTGTCGCACATCACCTTCCTTTTTCTAGACGCTTATAAACACTAATGCTGTTAATGGCAGAAGTTCAAATATGATAAGAAAAACACATATGAGAATCAATGGAGAAACCCCTATCAACGAAAAGCAGTGGAGATGGTTATGCAAATATTAAATAAATCGTAGCAACTATCGCTGCAAATTGTCAATTTAGGAGCAAGCCTTTTTACAGGTTTTAAGCCATGTTTGTCTTCAAAACACTGTTTGTTGGCGGAATGATATTAATTGAACACGTTTTGTTCGAATTTGACCAAAGACGCTGGCTCAAATGATTTTACTTGTTCACACGATGGTTTGCTGATTCCAGGGCGCGAACATTAGCAGTTCAAACCACAACCGCTTCCTGTATATTTGATTTTAGCCTACGAAGTGACATGCATAATATAATGCCTAAGTGTTATCCATAGTTTTCAGATCAAGAGAAGGAGGTGCATTGAGAAACTGAGGGTTGATCTTATAATAAGGAAAAATGTCTGAACTGGATTACTCTACCCTTCCCCTTTAACGAAAGTGCAATCTTAACCCCACTATGGATGTAAATCTTAGATGTCATCTTTGGGTACACATGTAAACAAGGATGGAGGTCCCAGAGAAGGTTACACACTGGGTGAAATGGACATGTTGGCTTCATGTGGCAAGGAAAGGGAGTAGGCATCCGGGAGAGGACCAGTGCACCAACACTGGAGCGCGATAAATCGAGAGTAAAGAGCGAGAGATAAAAGCAAGGGGAGTATGAAAATGCTTGCAATAGAGGCAGCAGAATTATGACCAGCCCACATTTCTCTACACAGGTGGCTACAAGTGCTGCTGAACATCCAAATTTAAGCCATAGGATGGAATGGAAGGATTTAGGGGCCTCCCATCAGGAAATGAGTGCCGGGTTATAGTACACTTGTTTGTGTATATATATGTCCTGTGTTCTGCAAACTTTTCCTGGAATTCCTTTGCATTCTTGAAGAGCCACAAAACCTTTGAAACTTTTTGGAAGAGATTAGAAAAACCAGGAATGTCTATTTAACATGCTAATTTAGTACTAGAACATTTCCTGAAAGAAATCACTAACAAGTAATCA
The DNA here is from genome assembly GCF_018340385.1 of Cyprinus carpio. Taxonomy (NCBI): domain Eukaryota; kingdom Metazoa; phylum Chordata; class Actinopteri; order Cypriniformes; family Cyprinidae; genus Cyprinus; species Cyprinus carpio. The sequence continues at coordinate 28,839,168 of NC_056575.1, read as the reverse complement.
TGCAGTTTGCATCAATCTTTTCTGAGTTAACAACAATAATGCAAATTATGTTAAACCAACAAACCAAAACAAACCAAAAGTTGTAGGACAAAAACAAGCTGTTCCAACTAATTCAGTTATGACTCTGGAACAAGTTAATCTGATCCATTTCATAGCACATGTTAAATGTAACTTGATTAGCAGGAAAATGTAATGAATAAGGAGCATATTACTTTGGCATAGTAGCATACACAGCAGACCACTTGCTGTCGTTTGGTCTGTATAGTGCATACGTTCCCTGAGCCACCCACAACATAACTCCTAGAATCTAGTCTTCAGCATAATGGGCAAACACACACATAATACAACACATGTATTCGCAACATTTTATTATCCAGTCCTACTGCAAAGCATGGTAGGAATTAGAAATCCAATGCAGTCCGATTTCAAAATTGTCAAGATTAATTTAATTCAGTATACATAGAGACAACGAAAAAAAATAAAAATAAAGAAAAAGCAGAAATTTGAGTGATACACTACACCATATTAAGTTGATTAGTGATCAGTCAGTCTAAATGTACACACAGCAACTCTCAAAATAATGTTTGAACTTAAAAGGTTTTTGGTTATATGTTATACTTTTTAACTATACAGAGTTAACAACTGCAACCATTCAATTTGAAGTGAGTACCATGCTTCCTAATTTGAGTCTTCTTAGAGTGTACAAACCCTAGAGACCACATGACTTTAATGGGCTAAAAAGTGACTGCCTGGGAAGTTACCTTAAGCAGGCATCATATAGCACACAGTCTGGGAACACCCACAACGCCTAACATAGTTTCATGAGACTTTTTTTTTTTTACAATCAAACAGTACACAATATATAACTTTTGAAGTTCTAGGAAGTAAAAAAACACTTTTAAAATGTATCAATCGTTAACAGACAACAAGAGTGATCCGAGATTGTCCCCTACGTTCTACTCAACCCGCTCCAGGAGGGATTCGAACCATACTCTCCTACATTATAATAAAGATGGTAAAGGACCCGCAGCCTCTAGAGTTCAGGTGCTAGTGTGCCTCTTGAGATTCATGGGATGGAGGGTTACTGCTTTTACCGAGCTCTTACCAGATGGCCTCTGTACACTCATTACCCACCAAAACGCACTACCATCCGGGTCAACGCACCAATATAAACCCTCCGGTTTCGACGGTTTCTCTGCGGTCTAATTGTTGTGCGGCCTCTTGGATCAGGGGAGTGAAGTTTACCTGCACAGCCTTAATAGATGGTCTATGTTAACAAAACATTATGAAAGTAAGACGTGAATACCCAAAATGTTGTGACGCAATTTTGGGACATTGTTCAAAGCGACCTGCAATTTCATTCTGTACGATATTTATAGTTCATTCATTCCCTGGGAATCAAACCTATGGGACTGACGTTGCTAGCACCAGAGCTCTACTGTTTGAGACTACCATAATTCCATAAATCATAACTTGGCCTGCCTGAACAAAAAATATTCTGCCGCCTTGGAGGTTAACAGTCATTACCAAGTCATTTGCAGAGGAAGTCTTTAAGGTACAGTGCAAACGCCCTGTGTGGGCGGTTGAAAAATTTAAATTCCGACTATTAATAAGGACGATTTGTACTGCAAGAATGATCTCCAAATCGATATAAAGAAGAACAGATAAACTGCTCCAAAATTGCGAAATATGTCCCTTTGGTTCTGTATGAGATCACAGGCGTGGAAAAATATTCCTCAATTTAATTAAGGCACTGAACGCTTATTTTTTAAGGGAAATTTGGATGTAGGCAGATCCATGGAAAGAAAAAGGTGGGTGTGGTTCAAAACCAAGCAAGGAAAAGGAGTTGAAAAAAGAGGGAGACAGAGCTGAGAGAGAGGAGGAGTCATTCAGTCCTGCTGAAAGTATGTGGGCACTGGTTCGGCCTACTGACAATTCATTTCTCGCTTGTTTCTCAGAATTGCCATGAACACAATAATTTGAGGTCTATGAGAAAAACAGAGACTATAGCCAGTTTCCCAAGCGGGCCATATGTAGGACAAATGCTACTCATTTTCATACCACCAAGTCGGTGTAGTGTATGTTGAGGGTACAGGGTGGAGAACGAAAGGTCATCTTTTCACCTATGTGAATCTGTGGGCATGTTATATGGTGTGCTGTCAAGTAGGCGATGGCGCCAGAGTGATGACCACAGGAGCCTGAACTAAAAATGAGACATGCTCTATCAGAAAGACATATGGCTTAAAGAAGAGTGAGGGTGGGGGGTTTGTTGAAAAGAACCAGAGCACCAGAAAAAGTCCCGTCGAGAGCTGACCTCCTCCTAATGGCACCTGGCTTCTTTCAATAGAAAACATGAATTTCCC
>NC_056575.1:28802797-28835857 GCF_018340385.1 Cyprinus carpio | reverse complement strand
AAGCAGTAAAAACAACAGTGAGAGTTTAAGTTGATAGTAGGCTAAATAGAATTAGAATATAGGATCTATATAATATAACATAATATAATATAATAATAGATTTAAAAATGGTAAACATAGTGTAGAAACAAAATGCATTGCTGCACTGCAAAAACACATTGATTAAAAGTTATTTGAGGCATGAATATAATGTAACACACACACGTAACATATGTATTTTTAAAATATATTTTCAAAATATATTTCAATATATTTAACAGTGCTTCACATATATGTGAATATATTACCTTTCCGTATGGCACACTTTTGGCTTTTGGGTACAAATACACACACAAAAAATTTTTATACTAGTTTTACAAATGAGTACGTCACCAAATTGAGGTTTTTGGAGATTTTGTCAGGTTTAGCTTACTTTTGGCTTTTGGGTACAAATTTGTCCACAAAATATGGTTAAGTAGGTACACACACACACACAGCTGTAGTGATTGTTGTGTTATTAATGTCTCTGTTCTTGTGTTCAGGGGTCTGTTTTCTCACACTGGATCCAAACACCGCAAACACTGAACTCATTCTGTCTGAGGAGAACAAAAAGGTGACATTTGTGAGACAGATACAGCCGTATCCTGATCATCCAGACAGATTTGGATGTGTATTTTCAGCTGTTTTGTAGAGAGAGTGTGTGTGGACGCTGTTACTGGGAGACTGAGTGGAGTGGACGCGATGGTGTGCGTGTATCAGTCTCATATAAGAGCATCAGCAGGAAGGGAGATGGTAGTAACACAATAAGATAGAGACTGCTCTCTCTGTGAAGTCCATCAGCAGGAGAATAAGAGTCTATGATGATGATATGATGATGATGATGAAGTCAGGAGAACAGGAGTGTATGTGGATCACAGTGCAGGAACTCTGTCCTTCTACAGCGTCTCTGACACAATGAGCCTCATCTACACAGTCCAGACCAACATTCACTCAGCCGCTCTATCCTGGGTTTTGTTTTTATTGGGTTAACAGTGAAACTGCTTTGATGTATCAGAATAGATTGACAAGTTATTATACCCATAATTCTTTGAGCTGCATGATAAATCAGTAACTATAATAAATATTTACTCAACCAACCTCTGTTTTTATAAAAAATATAAATAATAACAGGCACAGACTGGGAGTGAAAAACGGCCCTGGATTTTCTCCCAAATAGGCCCACCACAATTACAAACAGTCACTACTATTTCACAATATTACAGCATTCCTCCCACATTTATAGTAAATAACATCACAAAACCCATGGTGACCCTGCCGACAGAAAAAATACAAAAAACAACATAAAATCAAATTAATAAAGGGTTTATTAAAAATAAATAACATAAACTTTTAACCATTAAAATAATTAAATAATGGTATCATGCAGTGTGTTTTGGGACATTACTACATTAGGATTTAGTGGTTTTTAAACAAAAACCACCAACAGAAGGCCACCAATTAATAGTAGAGACCAACAGGCACCATTACAGTTTCCATTAAAACAAATACAGTTTCATTATAACCAGTAAAACCATTACAAGTAATGTGATGTTTTCTATTGTTTTTAGTAGGGGATTGAAATAAATTTATTATTGTATGAACTAAAATACTTGAAAGCTATAGAAAGAGCAGAACACAAAATGTATAATATGACAATAATGAGCATAAACCTAGAATCTAGAAACCTGAAACAACAGAATTCTTCAATTTGAGTATTCACATCTCTCTCTCTGTGTGTGTGTCTGTGTGTTAGTCAGACTTCTCACCTTATAGGCGATTTCATTAACCCTATTTTCAAACTCAATAGGCCTAGATCTTAAAAGTAAACCGAATCGCTGCCGTCTCTTTATGAAAGAATGGAATATTCTTGTCAGACAATGCAGAGTAATAAATAGCAGTGAACGTTCGGACTAGGGGTGTCCTGGGATTTTAATATACTATAGTGCTCATATAGCAGGGATAGGCAACTTTGATAGTGACGAGGACCAGCATTTTTTCCTCCTTTATACCAAGGGGCCAGATTACTAATCCACGTTCACACACCTTTTACATCGTTTAACTCAATTTCCTTTTATTGAAGGAAATTAAAGTAGCCTATATTTAATGTAATTTGTTTTTACAGATTTTATTAACTATAAACTTTTGCAGTTAAGCTAATTCAGAAGGAGAACTTTGTTGTCAGTTGACAGCAATATCACCCCCAACAAATAAACATCTCAATTGCATTGTCTGTAAATTTGCAACAAACAAATGTACAGAGGTCCTATTTTTTATTAGTGGCCTACAAAAATTTCTCAAAACAACATAAGATGACAGTTAAAAAAAGGCTTATTCAAAATAAATAAATAAATAGTTATTCCAAATGATACCATAAATTAACTGCAGGATTTTTAAAATAAAATTTAAAAGCTTTAAAGACCTTTTAAGACCTGCACTTCACATTTGAGCCTTTAAACAATTTTTAAGAAAAGGGAAGAGTCAAGTGTATAAATTATTATATAAATGTAAACAATTATTATTAATTATTATGTTAAATTACTTAAATATATCTTAGTGTCTTAATTAAGATTTTTATAATGCATTATCTTTTTTGTCAATCCAGTTTTTCACATTTAAAAATAATATGTAGCAAAAATAGCAGACGGGCAAAAAAAAAAAGCAAATTCGTTCTTTGCCAGCAGGTGTCACTTTCGGAACTAGCAGACGGTTGCCCCGGGTAACTGTGGAACAAAGCAGCGTGCCTGACTTTGAAACGTGCAGCGCTCAAGTTTATTTATATTGCAACTCTTGTCTTTCTGTCCCCAAATTTAAGACCTCTTATAATTAAGACTTTCTGTATCATTTAAGAGATTACATGACCTTAAATTGAAATTATTTAACTTCAGTGTTTTTAAGGACCCGTGGAAACCCTAAGAACATAGTTCAGTGCAAACAGTTCTGTCATGCATTTGGCAAAATGCTTTTGTTGACAATGCATTTTACCTTTGAAATTTGAGGCAAATGCAACTCTGGTGTCCCCATTGTTTGTGCGTAGTGATGTGATGGTGCTTTAAATAACAGATTTCCAAACAATCCAAACATAAGTATCCCCTTGAACTTGTACAAAGAAAAAAAAAAGATAATCTGTTTACCCTCTGACTGGAAATGCTGTTTTTATGGTCAGTTTTTCATTTATTATTTGCTAATGTTAGTGAATGTTTACATTAGAGTGCACATCCTACTATGCTGAAATTAATACGGGGAGCGGCTTGAAACTAGCGACCTCTCCTGGTTGGATGGTTGGCTGGACGGCTGTTCTGGACTTCTCCAGAAAGTCCAGATGGCCAGTCTGCCCCGTGTGTGTGAGTCCTGCTGAGGGAAATATGGCTGATCACAGACACATTCTCAGGCAGCAACACAAAGACAATTCTATGCTTAATTAATATATAACATTTGTTTTGTAGCAAATGAGAATCAATAAAATTATAGAATATATTTTGAGACATATGTCTTATTTTTAATTTTTAATTAAATCAACAGTTTATATGTAAAAGTATGGTATTTTGAGTTAAAAGTACTAAAGCGCTTGACATGAGAAGCAATGAGGTTTGTTTTTAAACACATTTGAAGCAGATAATCAAGGTCTCACTAGGCATACTAGAAACTTCCAGGCAGGTTTAAAACTCTGCAGGACAGTGGTCCTCCAGGACAGAGTTTGGACACCACTGGCCTAAAACTTGTTTATTTCATGGACATATAGTTAAACTTTTGAATATATTGGCCTAGAAAATTTAAGTTTTGTTTTATGTAATATTATTCAAATCAATTCAGATCAGTTCAATTCATTATTCATCTGTAAGTTACTCAATTTTTATTTTCATAGTTGCTATTTTAGTTTCATAGATACTGAACAAATATGTGAACAGGCCACTTCACATATAGCTGGGGATACTTAGCGTTACGTCATCACTGCCTTTCTTTACTTCAGACACCCCTCTATAGTGCTGTGCTGACACCGGCTCTGCATTGGGCTGATGTCAGACTTCTATAGGAAACTTCTACAGTATATGGATGTCTCTGAAATCTTGGACTCAGTGGAACCACCGTTCTTTAAGTTCAGGCCAATTCATGACACCCTTGGTAATGTACGTTCTTGCAGCCAAATCTGGAGCTTCTCCCAAGGAAGAATCTGATGAATATGGTAGTGAGTATAATGTCCATGCAGTTCCACAAGATAATGAGCAAATATTAGTCGCAGAAAGTATATGTTTACTAGCGATGTAACAACATACATCTATCGTCGTGCCACACGCCTAATGATATTGAAAGTATGTAAAGTGGTATTTCAGTCTATGTCTGTCTATTACTATATTACTGTGTTTTAAACTTTGGTCCTGTGGACCCTAATACAGCATATTTTGGATATCTCCCTTATTTAATATAAATCTGGTAAATTAAATTTCAGTAAGATAAGCATTCATAGTCAGCAGTGATTATGGAGTGTTGTGTTGTTGGATCTCTTGGAAGTGAACTGAGAAACAATTGTGGTCTTTTAACACTGGGCTTTAATTGAAGGTTAATTTAATTGAAAATTGAAAGTTGTTTTCTGTGGCTCCTGTAAATCACAAACAGAATCCCAGAGAGATGCTGTTCATTGACATCATTTGCCAATTAAGCCACTGCACACAAACACACTTTCAACTGTTTATGTATACTTTATTATTATCAAATAATCAGCAATAGGGTTGTAACGGTATGAGATTTTCAAGGTATGATAATGGTCTCAGAAAATATCATAGTTATCATGGTATATATTAAACAATAATTCTTATCAGTAACAATGACACTTAAAACAACAAGAACAAGTTATTTGAGTGGACAAATCTTTTATTAAAACAAACTTGAAACCATTTTAATGTAAGTATTGAAAGGGTTAGTTAACCCAAATATGAAAATTAGCTGTGTTTTACTCACCCCAGAGGCATCCTAGGTGCATATGACTTTTTTCTTACAGACGAATCCAGTCGGAGTTATATTAAAAATTGTCTTTGATCTTTCAAGGTGTTTAATGCCACTCAGCGGGCGTTGCATGCATACAAAGCACCCATCTATAAAAAAAGTGTCTCACATGGCTCCGGGGGTTAACAAAGGCCTCCTGTGGCAAATCAATGTGTTTTTGTAAGAAAAATATCCATATTCAAAACGTAATAATCACTTTAATCTAGCCTGCGCTTACTGTTGAAAACGGAAGCAGTTTCAGGAGGATGACGTATAAGGTTTGTGCTGCACATTAGCCGGTGAGTCTCGTGAAATGTGTATGTGCATCACTTCTGAGCGGCGCATGCGCAAAGCCGACCTCATAATTTCTCAATTCAAATCTGTTTCTCTGCTAAAGCCAGCTCTTTCAATCTAACAGCGAGCACACGTTCCAATTGCTCACTCGCCTCTTCCACAATGGTAGTATCTGCAGGCCCTTATAAAATGCCCAACTCAACGAGATTGCCTTTTAAGACATTACACAAAGTTTCTTTTAATGTTTTATGCCTCAGAGCAATTTTAATATTATAAAATTTCGCTATCTGTAGCAACTGCTCTTTGGTATAAGTGGAAAGCATCTCCTCTGATGGAGATTCTTTGAAACTATCCACTGCTGAAGCCATGTTGGCTAAATTACACGTTTAATCCCACAATTAAAAAAAAAAAATTCAACTTCACAAAAGGATGTTGCTAAAAACAAACGAACAATTATACTACTTCATCAACTGCCAATCAACTTCACACTACACCAAATAGGCATGTTTGATTATGCTTCAGTTGCCCTGCTCTAATGTGTATGTTAAATACCTCTACTGTTGTGTGGACTGTTGAATTGAACTTGGTAGCCTTGACGTTTGCTCAGAGGTAACAAATGTTAATTTTGTCATTAATTTGGAGCTTGGTCAAGACCTGGTTACGCCACAAGGACACGTCCAGGATTCTGGAGCCACTTTTGATCCCCACATCCAGGATGAGGACTTCTGTGTCCCTCTCAGTCATCATCCTTGGAACCTACATTAAAATATCAGATTTTAAATATGAATACATTTTTTGGAAAGTGTTTGATAATTCAGTTTAAAATCACTCACATATTCCACTGTTACTTCCAGTATTACATACACTGGCATCAAAGCTCAGTGATAGTAGAGCGGTTCGTAGATCGTCGTGTTCGGCCCCATGAACATATGTTCCTGCCCATACCATGAGGACACGGTGTAGTTTTTATATAGTATGTCACACTCTCTTCGAAGGCTGCCCAGTCTGAAGAGGTCTGTGACATACACCTGACCAGCACTTCACAATGCACTAATGTATGTGATCTCTGGAGTCCCTGGGCTAAGTTCACAATCTACAAGCTTAAAGTTTAGGGTTTTCATGTTTTCATGGTTTAGTGCTCATTTGACCCTATGGAGATGATGCCATTCTGATGAGGAAAAAAAACAAGAATAATTTGGAGGGGTTTTTTTTTTTTATTTTTTATTATTTTTTTTTAACTGAAGATGATAGCAAATAAAGCAGACATAAAAAAGATATTAAGATTATAGTGAATGAGAAAAATAAATATTTGTATTATTAAAAGGATAGTTCACCCCCAAAATTGTAATTCTTTTTCATTAGACAATGTTGTGATTATGAATCAATATTTTTGTTTAGATTAACATCTAATGCAGAGCTGGTTATGTAGTCTCAATGGGCCACATTTCAGTTTTTAAAAAAAGAGACCTACAGTTTGTGAGCACAGAGAGAGACAAACAAATGTAAAGGGCAATATTAACGCAATGACGTCATTAATATGCTAATTAGTGTACAATGACATCTAGAGTGAGTGGTGGGGAGTGGGTTGGTTTTTACCTTATTTTCAAATCCCAATGTTGACAGGTATGGAAATATCTTATTCAGGTCAGTACTAATTAAAATAATAGATTTTGCAGATATGATCTCTCTTATTTTGGTTAAACAATTAACATTTTGCAGATTATGCAAAGTTTATGTTAACTTTTGACCTCAACTGTATATACCTCACAGCAATTAGTTCTTTCTTTATCAGCTAGAATTTCATAATAGGTGTCAGCCTGTGCATGCAATTCTGCTCTGTTTTTCATCTGAGAAGTGATGCTGCAGTTTTTCAAGGAGGTTGTTTTGAATGTCTGGGCTCATCATTTTTGCATTAGCTGGAAGCTCATCAAGGTGTTCGGTTTATCTCGAGGCCGTATTAACAAAGCACTTTAAACAACTCAAAGTTTCCTCTGTTCAGGCTTTCTGTGTCTTCCTTGTAACCACGCAGTGCAATGCCTTGTTTCACACAGAAAAGCTAAATGTCAATGATAACTTGACATGTGCCCGGTTTCTTTCAATCAGGGGTGTGTTTCCCAAAAGCAACTATGGTCGCAAGTAGAAACATAATTATAGCATAATTGATTTGAGCTCTTATTAATGAAAGTTTGGGCTTTTAATGACATCTTATGCGTAAAGGAGCGGTTTTGATAGCTTTGTGAATGTTTTTTCTGATAATTTGTCAATAGATAAATGAAAGTAAGCTAATTAATTTAACCTAAAATTCTGCACTGTAGAGTCTATCAGTGACGTCACTTGCATGCAGTCTAAAATGGGCTGAAACTATTTCAAACACGTTTCAAACACGTTTTGATTTTTCATTGTAAACAAATATTGATAAAATTGTACTGATTTCAGGAGTGTCTAAAAAACCCTCTAAAACAATTGAATTGTGAATTGTGGTATCTTAAGATTTGTTTGTATGTTTTCCATATTACTATTGTTCTTTTCTGCATTTCCTCTATTCTCTAGTTTGTTTATTTCTAATAAGGAGCTGGAGGCCGTGGAGCAGCAGATCTACAACCTCGTTGAGAAGCAGGCTCAGCTGAGAGAGCGGAGAGCCGTGCTGGAAACCATTCAGGGGTTGACGCTCATAAGTCCGGGGTAAGTATACAGCACGCTGCTAACTCTCCCACCACCTCTACTCTGTGTGGTTCTCTGCACATTTCCAGTGTTCCCAGACCCGTGCCACAGTGTAAGACATGAGCCAGTCCCTGGGCGACCACTTCTCTCCCTCCGCTGCCTCCGGTCTTCGTGATCTCCACCCGGAGACCTATTTGCTCCACTTCGCGAGACAGAACACGACGCTGTGATCATCGGAGACTCCATTGTCCGGCACGTTCGTGCTATGTAAGCTGAAGGTAATGTGCACACTCACTGTTTCCCTGGTGCTTGTGTTCTTGATATTTCTGCACAGATACCCGCGATCCTGAAGGGTGACGAGAGCATCGGAGCGGTCATGCTTCACGCCGGGGTTAACAACACCAAGCTGCGGCAGACGCAGACACTAAAGAGGGACTTCAGGAGCCTGATCGAGACGGTGCGCAGCATATCGCCTGCACGATGATCATCATCTCAGCACCTCTTCCCATGTATAGATGAGGACACGAAAGGTTCAGTAGACTTTTTACTCTAAATAAATGGTTATTGTCATGGTGTAAAGAACAAAAACTGCTCTTTGTTAATAATTGGAATCTTTTCTGGGAGTGTCCTAGGCTTTTTAGTGCTGATGGCCTGCACCCCAGCAGAGTCGGAGCAGAACTCCTGTCGGACAACATCTCCAGAACTCTACGCTCCATATGACTAGTAAGCCAATTCTCAAATAACTGCTATGATGGCTTTTGTTCTACCCCGCTTAAATGTTAGAAGTACTTGCGCTGTCCAATCTATTATTATTGTGTCTGTTCCAGTGTTAATTTTGACAGGCATTTTTGATTTAGCATTAGTCTTTATCTTGAGACGAAAATGATTAATAGTCTTAGTCACATTTTAGTCTTTTGAGTCTTTCATAGTTTTAGTCTAGTTTTAGTCTATGAAAAGTCATTGCATTTTTTTCAACTTTTAGTCAAACTGCAGTTACCACCATTTCTTTTGGTAGCTATTTTTATATGTAGTCTTCAAACAAAAATAGTAATTAATTACTATTTAATTATTAATTACTTCTCTCTTTAGACCAAATCAATTAAGCTTATGAGAAATTTGAATTAAGGATTGAATTTAGAAAAACTTGAATAAATGATGACAATTTTCATTTTTGTATGAACTATACCTTTAACAGTAGTGAAAATGGAGTAACTTATAAAAAAAAAAAAAAAAAATTATAGTTGTTCATATATAATATATATAATTTATCATTTTTGAAAGAAGCAGAATAAGACAATAAGGAGTCTACTCCACCAAAACTCCTGTTATAAACATGAGCCCCGTCAGACTGGTCGTGGGGGAGGTGTTGCAACAATATATAGTGATATTCTCAGTGTTACCCAGAAAACAGGATACAGGTTTAAATAATTCGAAATACTTCTGCTTAATGTTACACTGTCAGATATGCAATAGAAATCTATCGTATCTCTTGCTCTGGCTACTATGTGTGTGACGAGACACTTATCCCACGAGATGAGACGAGACATGAGACTGGGTTCACGAGAATGGGACGAGACGAGATTTTTAAACTTTTTTTAAAAGAAATCCTCAATGATGAAATATACATAAAATTTGTCTTTTATTCAACTGAAAAACACAAAATGCAAAAAAATGTAGCAGCATTTTTGAATCAATATTTCCAAAATGAGCTGTAGAGGCCAAAATGAGCATTATGAATGTAAGAGCCTTACGTTACATCATTGTTAATGTTTGAATTGTATTTCAGGGCAGTTTGTGAAGACAGATAATCAAGAGATGTGACAAACTGTACAGAAGTCAGTTCCAGATCCACCCTCCACACCAGACCTCTCTCATATGGACTGCTGTCTACTAGCATACTTCGGTGGATTCAGATATTTCTCAGGGACATGAACACTTGAATATAGCAAGAATATAGAAAGTAAGAATTACTGAAGATTTTAATAATTTAATGTTAATTGCTTAAACACTATATATACATTGTTTTTTTTTTTGGTGTCCAAAGCACCTTAAAGCCAATTCACACCGCCATACTCCAGCAGTTCAAACAAAACAAAATAAGCATGTTTTTTAAATAGTTTATTTGGCAGTGTGAACTGGCCATAATGCTGTATGATAGGTGTGAGATTCATTAAACTTGATTTGATATAATACATCTGTTCATAAGATATTGCATATGATTTTCAATTAATTATTTGTAGTGGTTTGGTAAGGGTGTGATTAGCTGATGTATTATTGTGGGAGCATGTGATTAGTTGATGAATTGTAAATGTTTTTATTAATAATTTGGGTGTATTACTGTTCATATTTGTTAATAAATTAACTGAATTCATTTCGAGTCTGTATTCATCATTCACAGCTGCTGAAACAGCCTTTAAATTAGTTTGGGCATATGAGGATATAAATTGTTTTAATATAGGTTAAACTACTGCATGTCCCGCCCCATAAAAAAAAAAAAAAAATAAAAAAAAATAATTATAAAAAATTACCAACTGATTACCAGCACACAACTACCGATCCGCGACGTTGCCACGACGTCGCAGTTACTTACTGGCAACGTCACAAAGTTACGTTGTGGCGACGTATACGCACCTTTCACTTTTCCGGTTGCCATGACGTAACTAGTTACATCGCCACGACGAAACTTTGGTCACCAGATTACTTTGCAGTTACGTAACACAGTTACATACTTTGTTAGCTGGGGTATTGGTTGCTAGTTCTTAGATCGCACCAAGAGAATCACAAAGCAGAGATTTGTCTTATCTTTACTGCTTAAGATCAATTTGCACCTGTTTCAGCAAGAAATGAAGTTTGTTTGTTTACTTGCGTTTTTGCGCTGAAAAGCGGGGTTCAGAAGAGTTGGAGATTCGCTTGTTGCCTCGTCTCAGGGAATCCTGCGCCTCAGATTGGTTGCAGATCTGTTGTCTGGATGACGTCTTTGGGATTCACGTGGTGACGAAAGGGGTTTTCCTTGTAACTCCTGAAGTCGGTTTGCTACAGATGGTGAAGCACTGGAAGTTCTGAGAGTTTCGTTGCTCGGCTTTAGACTTTGACGTTTTCGGCAGTCAATGAGGTTTCAACAGAGTATTTGAGTTCTGGATGACTTGATCGCTCGATGTTACAGCGCGTGAGCACAAAGCCTAAAAGCCCAAGGGTGCACAAAAAGCAAAACAAGCCAAGATCTTTTCGTGCCATTTGGTGTTAAAGCGAGCCGATTTGGTCCCTCCCAGAAGCGGCTGTCCCAATCGGATGCTGTTGCGGGGGTTAGCCAAACCTGTTTTTTTCCTTTCCCGTGCATAAATTAAAACGCTGTTTAATTCATCACTGTGGAAGTGTCTTTGCGGGTTTTGTTAACTTCTATAAAGTTTCTTAACGTGCCTATGATTCAAAATTTCACCATATCATTCATACCAAAGTAGTCCAAATAAAACGAGCTTTCATTCAACACTAAACTTTCCATATCTTACACATATTTAATGGCTTTATCTGCTAAAAGAAGTTATAAAAACATTGGTTAAAGTTATACCGATTACATGAAAACACATCAAGCATATGTACAGACAGATGTCTTTTTTCCCAAGAAGTTATCTGTCAAAATAAAGGACAGGTAATGAATAACAAAGTATGTGCGTGACAAAAATGTATGCTGTTTTAAAGGAATTTTAAAATATAAATTAAAAATGTTTTTGTGACAAATATAGGCCTAATATGTGAGAACATTGACATTTTGCATATAAATCCATGTAGCCTAGCTCACTAAAATAGGCTACCACTTTTAATGTGCCGATGCAAAGTAAACCACCATTTCTTTAGGATAATATAACACATAATTCATATTATATAAATAATACTGCACACCTATTAAACAAATCAAAAATAAAATATTGTGTAATACTGTGTAGCTTGAATTCGTTCTAAGAAACGCACATAACTTCGTTCTAAGAAACGCACATAACTTCATAAGTACTAAACTTTCATCTGTGAATTAAAAATATTTTAAACTACAGTGTTTTTTCTTTCATTTTCCCTGACTGCAGCAGTCAAATGTAACACATCGGCTAGGCAAAGCTGACGGCTGTTTGCGAAAATGTGCTTTGATGCGCTTGTTTGATTACTTGTGGTTAAAGCTGCAAATGGACTTTGCAGGCAGCTCTGTTGGCTTACAAAGACACTTATAGTCAGTTTATCTGTTGGTTATAAATATATATATATACAGTATATAATAGGCTATATTACATATTGTAATATAATATTATGTTGGGCGCTAATCTGTCACGCCCACTGAAGGCTTGTCAGTAGATCATGTGGTGATAGCGCTGAGGTGAACTAACCTTGGGACATAACCTGCTCCGGAGCAAGTTATTTTCAGAGAGCAGGTTACTATGGTTACTTACATACCCTGAAAGTAACCTCCGATTTTGGAACCGAAAGATGAGGTTATCCGCTAGCTTATCCTCAAATATACCCAGGTATGTCACATAACCTGCTTTTTGGAATACTCCCCAGGCCGGTCTTGTATTGCATATGTCTTGCCAATAGTCACAAGGTGGTCAGTAGAGGAGGCAAACTTAATTGATAATATATGCCTCTACTCTGCCCACCTTGAAGCCCAGGATGGAAGCTGCCAATTGTTATTTCAGCTGTAATTATTATTATTATTATTATTACCATTATTATCTCATCCCACTGGATAGAATAAAGCAAGAACAGTGCTTACTATGAATGCAATGCAATGAGTGCATTCAATGTTTTTTCTTACATGTGCATACAAACAAGCAGCTGCAGAAGATAAAGAAGCTGATGATGTACATTGCAGGTGCACTCTTATATTCATAGTGATCCGGTAATGACTTCATAGACTGTCATCGGCCAGTAGAATTATTCTAAATTGTATCATAAATTAAAGGGATAGTTCACCCAAAAATGAAAATTATGTCATTAATGACTCATCCTCATGTCGTTCCAAACCGGTAAGATCTCCATTCATCTTCGGAACACAGTATAAGATATTTTAGATTTAGTCCGAGAGCTTTCTGTTCTGTCCCTCCATTGAGAATGTATGTACGGTATACTGTCCACGTCCAGAAAGGTAATAAAAACATCTTCAAAGTAGTCCATGTGACATCAGAGGGTCCGTTAGAATTTTTTGAAGCATCGAAAATACATTTTGGTCCAAAAATATTAAAAGAAACGGTTATGGGATTAGCCCCCTCCTCTTTCTGTCCCACAGATAAGAACAACGCCAGAGGCACCAGGTCCAGCATTACCTTGAGCCGCGGTCCCTGGTGCTTGGGAAACGGATAGTGTCTAGCCAAATGGGAGCGCTGTCGAGGCTCAGGCTTTGGAAGTTGGCTGGACCGTTGCAGGTTCAGGCATTGCGGGCTGCTGAGTCAGTGCAGACTTGAGGCGAATGGAGGTAGCTGCGGAGCTGGAGCGCTTGGGTGAGAAGTGTTGTATCACTTGGGAGAACTTCTGTGCAGCAGTCCGAACAGGCAAGTGGGGGAAACTGAGGAGTCGAAGAAGGGGCCCTTATCCACCTCCTTGACCTCAGTATGGTTCAGCCATAAGTAGCACTGAAGCAACACTAGGCTGGCCATAGACCTGCCAATCGCCTTGGTGGCACATAGAGCCAGGTCAGTCACGCTGTGCGGTTCTTTGAACATCACTGGGTTGGGGCCAGACTCGTCTATGCATCGGAGAAGTTTGGCCTAAAAGACCTAGAGGACTGCCATGGAGTGAAGCACCGGGGCCACTTCTCCAGCCGAAGAGTAAGCTGGTCCAGCAAGGGCTGAAGTCATCCTACACAGCTTGGACGGGTGGTCAACCTTTGCCTTCCATCCGATGGGCGTGGGTGGGCAGAGGTGCACGGCCACCGACTCATCCAGGGGAGGCAGTCTCTCGCACTGGTTTTCTCTCAGCACCATCGACCGATGTGAGGATGGAGGAAGTGGAAGTACGTAGGCAAGCCGAGTAGGGCGCACATCACGACTTGGTGAACTCATCCTGGACCTCTGGGAAGAACGGAAAGATTCACTGACGATGGGCTTGTCCCAAGCAGCTGCAGGTGGGCTCCTCCAGTGGAGACCACTTCAAATGCTGTCATCCAGGGGATCGTCCTCCAATGTCTGCCTTGGCTTCGCTGGGCTCGGCAGACTGTAAGGGGGCAGGGTCGATCGTCAAGCCCGACAGCTCCTCAGTGTCTGAGGCAACCAATGACATGCTGTCATCCAGGGGATCGTCCTCGCTTCCACCAAATGAGACCAAGTCGCTCGCAGTAGCAGAGGGACGCTGGTCTGCGTTGGAGAAGAGGACGGGAGAAGTCTCTCTGTGGGGAGAGAGCGAGGCACACGGGGTCTGAGCTGGTGTTAGCTCGCTCATCTCCAAGCGGCGAGGTCCTCTGCCACGCTGTTTTTTCCTCACAGGTCCCTGGGAGGAAAAAAACGCTATAGAACCACTCTCGGGGTTGCTTTCTGAAAAGAAAGATATCCACGAATGCAGAGAGATGAGACTCATGTTCCCGCAGTGGGAACCACTCCGTCTTTAAAAGTGCGGCTCCAAAACAAAAAAAGTGTGGGGATTTCCCCAAACATGAAACACACTCATCGTGACTGTCAGTGGCTTGCAGGGGAGCCTTGCATGAGCCACAATAATGGCGGCACAATAACCAATGGCCGTGCAATTACACTGCATTATTAAAAAAGGCTTCAGTATCAGAAAAAAAAAAAAACTTTCTCCCACAGCGTCTAGCAACGCAGTACGAGTGTAGTATTGAAAGGGATTTTGCTGCAACTGGATCCACTCTTCCTTTTCTGCCTTGCTGTGACATGTTTTATAAAAAAAATCAAAATATTGAAACATACATTTAAAATCTAATGGAAGTCATTCAATTTTGTGTTGTAGCCTTATGTTCTTTCTTAAAGTTAAAACCATCAGGTTATTCACTGCTTACTGAGTTTACTTCAGTTGTATTGCCACAGTCAAAGCTTTCTGGAAGTCATCTGTGCTCAAGATTACAAACCCTACCAGATAAATAAGTAAACACATTATATTGCTGTTTGTTTTGTTCTTTACACAGGCTATGTGGATGTAATCTCACTTCTCAGTCCTGTAAAAGTTTGTCTTCAGCAGAGTAGCAATGACCTAAAAGATTCTGGAATGAAGCTTCTTTCTGATGGACTGAAGAATCCAAACTGTCAGCTGGAGATTCTGAGGTAAATGGTTTTCAATCAAGTAAATTAACAAAATATTCAGTATGTTTATCAAATTGTAAAGCTTGTGTAAAATATTATATAAATATACAGCATGTCACTGTGTTATTTGACACTAGCAGCACATAATCCAGTGAGTGTTTTCAGTGTTTCAGAGTGGCCTGGTTCACATTAAATTCTGCTCCACACAAACTTATCTTATCTTATGCAAGTGCTGAGAATTTGGGTCACTTATAACACAGGGGCGTTCTGTCCATATAAGCTGTGCATATCCAAGCCATTTGAGAGAGTCGTGGACTGGCTAATTAATATAAACATGATTATAAATCAATCCCTTGTCATTTGATATGTAACTTAAAGGTGTAACTTAAAGAATGCATTGATACAATATTTAAAATGTTTCACTTATGTCCCCAGAGTGTGTATGCAAAGTTTTATCTCAAAATACCCCACAGATAATTTTTTTTATAACTTCCTGAAATTGCCACTTTTAGGGAATGAGCCAAAACGCTCTGTTTATATCTATGTCCCCTTTAGACACATTTTTTTTTTTTTTTTTTATGAAAATGAGCTGGTGCTCCCCGCCTCCCTTCCAGTATTGCCAAGTGGGCTACTTTAACATTGTTGCCACAGGTTGCTTTTCATGTCAGCGGGAGGGTTTTGTTGCGAAAATCTGGCAACCCTGCTCCCTTCTCAGAAGAGTTCGGCGCTTCAAGAACTCATGCTCCCGCGAGTTCTTGAAGCTCCAAACATACCGATGTTACTGTGACCGTGTTACTGACCTCTCACATTGCTTCCAAAAGCGAATTTTGTAACTACCACATTCCTATTTATGATCATTCTAGCATGTGAAGGCAGCATTAGTGAAAACAGGCAGAGACC
Organism: Cyprinus carpio; assembly: GCF_018340385.1. Lineage (NCBI taxonomy): Eukaryota > Metazoa > Chordata > Actinopteri > Cypriniformes > Cyprinidae > Cyprinus > Cyprinus carpio. The sequence goes on along the minus strand of NC_056575.1, from coordinate 28,819,778 downwards.
ATGGTAGCTTTAACAACATTAGCCTTACAGATAGCCAAGAAGCTTTTTTGGAAAAACAAAATATGATGCGTGATGCTTACTATGTCTGAAAAATGCATTGCTGCTGCTGCCAAATCTCGATTGCCAAAAATCATATTGTGTGTTGATGCAAAACTAACTAGAGTAAATCAAATGATAAAAAAATTATATTGTCAAAAGTCTATTGAAAACCTTTTTTCTTATGACATAGATAATGTATGTTGAACATAAACGTTTATTGTCAACATGCTGTAGTAAATAGTGATTTTTAATAAACAATTAAATAAAAGAGGATTTTATTGTTTTCATTATGCTTGTGTTTCTTACAGTTAAAAGTCAGTTTTTGATTTTATTGTTGTTTACACTATCACGTTGCAGCATTTTATTTTAGCAATATTTCTTTATTTTTTTTTTTTTTGCCATTTTACATGGTCTGTTGTTGGAGTAGCGTCATCCGATGAGAGATTTTAATCCAATTCTCTGAGATCAAAAATAATTAATTAGAGGCCAAGACAGCTATAGACAGGGAGAATCCCTATGAAAAAGACATAGATGAGTTCACAAAGAAGGTTTGGAGAGTGATTTTGATTTACAAATAAGGTAGGAAATGAGCATTTTGTGCTAGTTTCATTTTTTGGTGGGAGGATGGAGTGGTGCACTCAGCATAAGCAGTTAAAAATGTCATTGCTCACCACTGTTATAATATGGATATGAAAATGCAAGATGCATTAAACATCCTTTTTATTTGATTGGCCATCTTAATTTTGAACCTTGATAAGTGCTGTTAGACAGCTGAGGCAGACTAGCCTACTTAAGATTAAAAGATAAAAATTATCCATAAATTGGTAGAAAAAAAAAATGTTGGCTCTGATGTTTCTCTTCCTCTCTGATCAGTTCAGTCTGATAAACCTCCTCTCTTCTGCGACTTGCTGGACTGAAGGAAATAAAGCAATAAAGCAGGTACACAATAATGAAGCATGAAATGGAAAAAAAAAAAAATGCACAGTTTACTCTGGTAATGATATTAATTGTATATTTTATTAAAACAGAAAACAATTCAACTCAAAAGCAGTTTCACAGACACTCAATATCAGAATAAGAGGGTGAATCAGGGTAATCACTTTAGACACTTTAGACTTCTGTAGTTTACTGTGATTTTCACTTCAACACTCACAATAACAGCTAAACTAAGATCATAATATAGAGCTGCTTGTGTTAGAGCAAAAAATGAACACATCAGAGGTTTTGTGTCCCAGATCACCCGAATTCACACCATGAGAAACAGAAGATTATTATAGTAATAATTATAATATTATAGTAAGAAAACAATGACATTTTGACATTTTCCTTCTAACAAATTTCAGATCAGCTGACAGCTGAGTGTTTTAAAAGGCAGGGAACTGAATCAGAACTTATGTGTTTACAATAAGAATGATTATATTAGATAATAAAAGCAAAACCACGAGACGGGATGAATCCTATTTCTCACAAATACCCTTTTTTCTTCTCAGAGCATGGTTTATCATTCCAGCTGTTCAGTGATGAAATTTCCACCTGATCTCTTTTATAATTCAGTTCAATACAGTCTTCATTCTCATAGTAGTTGTTTGGCTCACCTTTGAGCCAAAATCTGAACAACATGTATCAGAGGTTCAGGTTTTTCAGGAGCACAAATTTATGAATCAACAATACTCAGTATAATAGTATGTTTTCAAGAGTAAACTAAAGTAGTACAGAAGCTGGAGCAGAAGTGAAAAGTAGAAGAGAGAAGAAGAGTTTTCTTAATTGAATTTACAGTATTTAAAATGTCTTTAATTGTGGTTGTGTTGTTTGTGAAAGAGTTTTTCTCTTCTGCTTTTTTCTGAAGGTTGTGATTTTATAATGAGAATCAAAAAAATCTAAAACAAATGAATACACAGTGATTTTTAGCTCTTACCCTTGTTTCAGTGTTGAATTATCCACCCATTTCATGATGCCCTCGTTCTCTGTGTCAGACAAACCAATCCACACTCTCTCACTGACTATTGAAGATATGAACCTCTGTGTGAATAAAAACAGGAATAAGTGTGATTGCTCAGATTCATTAACAGACACTCACACAAACTCACCTGCTTCTCTTCAGTGTTGATAATGACCAGATCAGCTCCACGATCCCTGCAGTACTTCCTGCTGTCAGACCAGCTCTTCAACTCAGTGGACATGAAAAAACAAACTGGGCCCTTCATATTCAAAGAATCAAAATCTCTCTGTAACTGTTTTTTTCTCAGCACTGAGATCTTTGACTCTGGTTTCCAGTTTTTTCTGGCTCAAAGAGCTGAAGATGTCTTGTAGTTGGTATTTTTCAATCATTAGTTCAGTGTGATTGTCCTGTAATCTGTTGATGGTTTGCTTGAACTCTTCAAACATGTTCTTGTAAATCATTGTCTCTGCTGTGATGGTGATGTGCAGCAGTATGTTGTTGATCAGCAGAAGAACACAAATAATCTGGAAACACACTGTGATCAACACCAAACATCTACTTCCTCCTGACAAACAGAAAGAAAACACACAAATATTAATCTATGAAAATTCACTAACTATAGCAAGGCTTTTTTAAAAGTATGAACTATTATAATGACAAACTTCTAGAAATGATATAACAGTGCATTTTAAAAGTGTGCTAAATTATAACGACAAAGCTTCTATAAATGCTAGACCTATACAGTAAAAAGTTCAACCAAGAAAAATATTCTGTTAATACTTTAAGTTATAATAAATCTCTACAGTTTGGTGGCGACTCTGTGTTCGAGGTCCAGATCTGTTAACATTAACTTTCTGCTTACTGCACTTTCCAGCATTTCCATCAGTTTGGTGGCGACTCTGTGTTCGAGGTCCAGATCTGTTAACATTTCTGCGTATATAAATGTTCTCAGATTCCATTATTTTAAATAATGCTAAACTTAAATAAATTTGCTCAAATAACATATGAAATCTAGACTTTTTCCCATGTTTAAACTCTCTGTTGACTCACACTATGATTTAATGTATATTATAGATCACAGGAAAATCTAGTCCCCTCCCTCGCCCTATTTTTAAACTCTCTGTAGACTCACACTATAGGTTCGATGTATATTGTACATTCATGTAGCCAGTGAAGATTTTTCCCCCATGTTGGCAGCCAAAAAAGCCAAAAAGAGGAATCTGTGATCAGTCGAATAAACTCAGCCTAAAACAGGCTAAAAACTGGACCTGTGTATTTTCATGACAACATCAATGTTTTTTTTCATCAATGTCACACTCAGTGACAGAGAGGAAAAAGAAGTAAACAGAGACTATGGGACGATGTCTTCCTTTATACAGTTAATAAACAGTATGTTACCATGCCTTCATGTTTACAGCCATTAAACAATGCTTAATTAAAGGGGTTGTGACAGAGATTATTATTTTTATATATATATGCTCCTTGAGGTTTACTTATAATGTTTAATACATACATGCTTACACACATATATGGAGTGGCCTAACTTTGTTTTAAAAAGTGGGTGGGACAGGAGTGATTTCAGCATGATTTTCAACATTCAGCAAGATTTCAAAAACAACAGATTGCAGTGCCAGATCGCATCTCACTTAACAGAAACAAATGTCAGCTGGATATTTCATCCCATTAATTACTCACCCTAATGTCATTACAAAACACGTAAGACATTCGTTCATTTTCAGAACACAAGTTAAGATATTTTTGATGAAATTCGAGAGCTTTCTGACCCTGCATAGACACCAATGCAACTGAAATGTTTCCAGACCCAGAAACACAGTTAGGACATCGTTAAAATAGTCCATGCAACATTTACAAAGCTATGAGAATATTTTTTTTTTGCATTAAAAAAAAAAACTACTTTTTTCAACAATTTTTCTCTCGCATGTCATCCTGTGCCACTATTATTGAGAGTACCACGACTTATGCACTGCACTATATTAACGAGCAGAGGAATGTATGTGCATGCATCGTGGTACTCTCGTGAATGGCAGCACAGAGTGACTAATTGTCCTGGTCTCCACTGTCTTTCAGGGCTGTAGAGGTCCTTTCTAGGTGCTGATCCACCATCTGGTCTGGATACGTACTGGATCCGGGTGACTGCAGTGACCCTCTGATCTGGATACAGACTGGATCTGGTGGCTACGGTGACCTCCGAATAAGAGAGAAACAGACTAATATTAGCGTAGATCACATTATCAAAAACATCAAGCAAGTACATCGAGTGTTATGGGAAGTGTGTTCCCGGTCCCGGTTTACCTAAATAATGCAGCTTAAAAAAATCCTTTAACGGATTTGGATATTAGAAACATATTAGTGTGTTATGTGTAAGCCAGGTTAAAGAGATGGGTCTTTAATCTAGATTTAAACTGCAACAGTGAGTCTGCCACCCCCCTTGCCACTCGAACAATGTTAGGTAGGTTATTCCAGAGTTTAGGCGCTAAATAAGAAAAGGATCTGCCACCCGCAGTTGATTTTGATATTCTAGGTATTATCAAATTGCCAGAGTTTTGAGAACGCAGCGGACGTGGAGGACTATAATGTAACATGAGCTTGAGGTGGTAAACCATTCAAGGCTTTATAAGTAATAAGCAAGATTTTAAAATCTATACAATGTTTAATAGGTAGCCAGTGCAGTGTTGACAGAACTTGGCTAATATGGTCATACTTCCTGGTTCTAGTAAGAACTCTAGCTGCTGCATTTTGGACTAGCTGGAGTTTGTTTATTAAGCGTGCAGAGCAACCACCCAATAAAGCATTACAATAATCTAACCTTGAGGTCATAAACACATGAATTAACATTTCTGCAATTGACATTGAGAGCATAGGTTGTAATTTAGATATATTTTTGGAAAAATGGAAAAATGCTATTTTACAAATGCTAGAAATGTGGCTTTCAAAGGAAAGATTCAAATAGCACACCTAGGTTCCTAACTGATGATGAAGAATTGACAGAGCAGCCATCAAGTCTTTGTAATATACACAAACACAAACACACACACACACACACACACACACACACATATATATATATATATATATATATATATATATATATATAAATAATACTCCTTGATGTCTTATATCTCTCATATCTTTTTATTTATACCATTTATTTATACCATAAGCGATATCACCCTTGTCAAAAAATCCTAAAGGATTCCAATAAGAAAATTGTACAGGATTCTAATTGTAATTTCTATCATATTTTGGAACCGTTCCTATAGGATTCCGATAGGAATAGTCTTATAGGACAAGACATAAATATCCTGTAGGATCATTCCTATAGGATTTTAATGGGATCCAGTTGGGTGAACTGTTTATATGGGATTTCTTTTTTTTTTTTATTTTATTCCAAAGGTACACTTTTCCATTGTATTTGTTTTTATGAACAAATAGTACTTGCAGTTTGTTTAAACTCACCTTGATGTAGACATTGTTCATTGTATGTTGCACAACCTTCAGTAACATTGTAAACAACATGAGAGGTGATTTGGGCAGCACACAGCATTAGTGCAAAAATTTCTAAAGCACTGATAATGGATTGATCACACACACACACACACACACACACACACACACAGTATGTAGCACTTGTGTCCTCCAATGTAAATATCCCCTGGACCAGTTCTAGACTCTAAAGGAGTGAGGAGGAACATAAAAAGCGTATACAGGAGACCAGAAATTGAATATAAAAATTACACTTTACTGTAACAATAATAATAATAGCAAATACAATCACATCACAACACAGAACAATAAAACATCAAACAATATGTAGCATTTGATATAGTAACTCAGTTTAAATTCCCTTTGAGGTGTATAATACTGTTAATTTCATGCAACAAATGCAATAAAGTTCCGTTTGTGTGTAATGTAAAAATATTGTATCAAATATATTCCAAAGCAATCACTAATGCTCTGTCAATTGAACATATGCACGATTACTTCCTGGTTTTAGATAAGCCAGCTCAGTCATTTCCGGTCAGTTGTACTGTGCTTTAAGGGGAGTGCCCTTTGCTCAGTTTCTCTACAAAATCCATTCACAATTTGAAGAAAATTTTTGTTTATCTAAGAGGACCAAACTTCCACATTTACCATTTCAGGAATGACAAACGCAGGTGTTAAATATTACGCAGGTAAATCTGCTCAATTGTTCTATGGTTGACAGTAATAACGGAAGACAAGCCAATGTCAAAATAGAGCGGTCCATTAAGTGATTCAGATTAAATTCAGAGTTGCAAAAACTACAACATTAACAAGTCTGTGTTGACTGAATATATTTAGCAGCTTTTACAGGTAATGATAAAACTTTAAAAAATGTAGTTACTAAATTGAATCTAAAAATATTTCAAAATATTTAATGCATTATTTAATTGTTATACCATTAATATTTAACTTATTTAATTTGTAGTTAACTAGTTCTTCCTTATACGCTGTTGGTGTCGGGGCATATTTTTTTTATTAAATGACATGATACTTTGTGATTCCTGCACTTGCTATACTTTATACTCCAGTACAATAAAAGTACACAAATTTGGAGTTAAAATCTTTAAAGTGAATTGTACTGCACAGCTATAGAGTTGAGAGGGCAAATATTATAAGTGTTTAAAATGTGTTCATGACAGTGAAGGTAAGTAACTGATTATCAATCATACCATTATGATGTCATTTGGGAGATAGCATCTCTAATGTTAGCCTAAACCAGTGGTTCTCAAAGTGTAGTACGAGTCCCTCTAGTGGTACACAGAGGAATCACTAAGTTAATTATAAATTAATGTTAAAACACAATACATTTTATCTTAAATGTAAAAACAACTTTATTAAAATAAAGATTAAGTACAATACAGTTTTTATTTAACTTTTAGATGCAACACATTTTAATTTAATCATTATTTAAGTTTTTTTTATTTACCTGTATGTAAGCACAGTGCAGTGTTAATGTTCTGTGTATTTGCAATGTTGAAGTGGCTGACAACAGTAAATATTCTTTTTAGGAATAAAACTGTCTGGTTTTTTGATGTTTTTTTTTTTTTTTTTTACTGTGCAGAGCTGTAGTTGAATAGTTAGGCCTACTATGCTACTGAATTTTAATGCTGGTTAAGTTTGAGCACCACTGGCCTAAACAGTTACTATAGTGTTTCGGCATATAAAAATATTTGTTGTTAAATAACATAAAACATAATGCCATCATCTATCAATATTGTTATGCTATCATTATTTGTGTAGCAATGTTTTTTTATTTTTGTTATTGTTTATTTTTTTCAATTTCTAACAAGAACTAGGCAGGAGAGGTTTCTGTACCTATAAACCACAACATTACATAAGCTTTACCGGAAGTTTACGAGCTGGCTTATCTTTATGCAGAAGTTATAAAGAGCGCTCTGTGCATATGGTCAACTGGTTACCAGGCAACACAACAGGTCCTCTCGCTGACCAAGGCTCGCCATATTATTCTCTTGTCATGCGCGTCTTCTCCATGTACACATACACATATCACGGGAGAATTGTTGTCCCCATGTCAAACTTTTTAACTGGAACATAAAACCTGACCTGGACAACAGAACATATTACTCCATCAATACAAATATTATTAAAGTATAGCGCTAAGTTACACAAAAACGTACTGTACAAATTGTGAGTAAAAAAAAGGAATGGAATAATTTTACAAATCTCATAAACTTATATTTTATTCACAATAGAATATAGATAACATATCAAATGTTTGAAAGTGAGACATTTTGAAATGTCATGCCAAATATTGGCTCATTTTGGATTTCATGAGAGCTACACATTCCAAAAAAGTTGGGACAGGTAGCAATAAGAGGCCGGAAAAGATAAATGTACATATAAGGAAACAGCTGGAGGACCAATTTGCAACTTATTAGGTCATTTGGCAACATGATTGGGTATAAATAGAACCTCTCAGAGTGGCAGTGTCTCTCTCTTCAGAAGTCAAGATGGGCAGAGGATCACCAATTCCCCCAATGCTGCGGCGAAAAAATAGTGGAGCAATATCAGAAAGGAGTTTCTCAGAGAAAAATTGCAAAGAGTTTTGAAGTTATCATCATCTACAGTGCATAATATCATCCAAAGATTCAGAGAATCTGGAACAATCTCTCTGTGCGTAAGGGTCAAGGCCGGAAAACCATACTGGATGCCCGTGATCTTCAGGCCCTTAGACGGCACTGCATCACATACAGGAATGCTACTGTAATGGAAATCACAACATGGGCTCAGGAAATACTTCCAGAAAACATTGTCGGTGAACACAATCCACCGTGCCATTCGCCGTTGCTGGCTAAAACTCTATAGGTCAAAAAATAAGCCATATCTAAACATGATCCAGAAGCGCAGGTGTTTTCTCTGGACCAAGGCTCATTTAAAATGGACTGTGTGCAAAGTGGAAAAACTGTTCTGTGTGGTCAGACGAATCAAAATTTGAAGTTCTTTTTGGAAAACTGGGACGCCATGTCATCCGGACTAAAGAGGACAAGGAGAACCCAAGTTGTTATCAGCGCTCAGTTCAGAAGCCTGCATCTCTGATGGTATGGGGTTGCATGAGTGTGTGTGGCATGGGCAGCTTACACATCTGGAAAGGCACCATCAATGCTGAAAGGTATATCCAAGTTCTAGAACAACATATGCTCCCATCCAGACGTTGTCTCTTTCAGGGAAGACCTTGCATTTTCCAACATGACAAGACCACATACTGCATCAATTACAACATCATGGCTGCGTAGAAGAAGGATCCAGGTACTGAAATGGCCAGCCTGCAGTCCAGATCTTTCACCCATAGAAAACATTTGGTGCATCATAAAGAGGAAGATGTGACAAAGAATACCTAAGTCAGTTGAGCAACTAGAAGCCTGTATTAGACAAGAATGGGACAACATTCCTATTCCTAAACTTGAGCAACTTTTCTCCTCAGTCCCCAGACGTTTACAGACTGTTATAAAAAGAAGAGGGGATGCCACACAGTGCTAAACATGGCCTTGTCCCAACTTTTTTTGAGATGTGTTGATGCCATGAAATTTAAAATCAACATATTTTTCCCTTAAAATTTATACATTTTCTCAGTTTAAACATTTGATATGTCATCTATGTTGTATTCTGAATAAAATATTGAAATTTGAAAACTTCCACATTATTGCATTCTGTTTTTATTAACAATTTGTACAGGGTCCCAACTTTTAAGTCAATAATATTTTTTTTAGATTTCATTTGGGAAAACGAAATCTAAAATTAAAAAAGAAGTGCTCTCTAACAGCAGAACAGAAAGAGGTATTGTTTTTTTCTGACATGATTAACATTTTTCAAATAAATTGTCTTAAAAGATGTCTTGCCAATCCAAGATCCATTTGGTACTTTATGTCCACCCACATATTTGAAAAATATTTATTTTATTTTAAAACTGCTGATGAAATTTGAAAAAGGTAATATGTAGCTTAGAAGGTAAATAGTTGCAGTGTCTCCTTGCTTGGAAACGGTGTTATGTTCATCTTTTTTCACCTCATAAAACACTGTTATGGAATAACAGTGATATCGCTGTCAGAAATAAATCTTTATTTTTCACCAGATGGTTACAAATAATATTAACAGTATCCTCTCCTTATTTGATGACTCAGGTAACCTTTTACCTTATGAGAAATTTATGACTTTACCACAATTTACTGATTCCTCCAATAGAGTTTAATACAGTGGTTAAAGCAATCTCACCTGGGTTAATTCATCTTGTTAAAAGCCACTCTCTATATAATCCAAGGAGAACAGTCACAATACAGTCTACTTTGTTCTTGGGTGGAATTTATTTTTTTAGACAGGAAATGTACCAATTAACATCTACGCCAAATCTTTCAATTCAAGAAAAAAAATTCTCCAAGAGGAAAGCTCTATTGGAGATCTCTGGTAGAAGATATAGATTAGAAAAGGGCCTGGCTTTTACCTGGAAAATACTGTATTTCCAATAAAGCTAAGGAAATACATTTCAAAATTTTACTTGAAATATATTATGTAAACTCTAATATTTCTAAATATCTGGACATTGGTAGTTCATGTGCTTTTTGTAAGCAATCAGAAGAGACATTTGCACATCTGTTTTATAATTGCCCTATATCCAAGCTATTTTGGTCCGATCCTATATATTAGATTCTGCCAATGTTACTTATTCTTTCAGTCTAAAAGACATTATTTTTATACTATTGTTGATAAAAATAGACCCCTAGAGTACATTGTTAATTTTATATGGCAAATTCTTTATTCATAAACAAAAGTTTGCAAATAATATTGCATCCTATCCCCATTTTAAAGCTGAATTAATATCTCTTCTTAAATCTTTTAGTTATATAAATAACAAAAAAAATCCCTAAGATTTATAAAATATTATAACATAAAATATTATGAAGAATGCTTAAAGAAAATACATGTATTTAAAGGATTTTCCTGTATATTAATGTTTGCATGTTATTGTATAAATAATGGTAGTGTATGCATTCTTGTCATCTTTTGTTTTTCATTGTTTTTGTATAGTCCTTGTTTTTTTTTCTCTCTGTCTCTGTTTTATTATATGTATTTGTATGTAATTCCTTGACAATTTTCTTATGTTATTATGCATTAATAAAAAATAAAATAAAAAAAAAGAATAAAAAAAAATGAAATACTTTTCATAAATATTTTTTTGGCTGCATCGCATTTTTTGATCTGCACATCTGAGACATATTATAGTGTCGTTTGGCCATGCATGCTCACAGACATGACAAAATTGTCTCATTTTGAAGAAAACAACCTAAAGTAAGAGCTGAAATAGCATTTTAGGCTAGTATGCTAGCACAGATGTAGTTATCAAAGCAGGAATGTGATGCATTTGACCTTATTAGCTGCTGAAGTTTCATTGGCTGCTTGTGAATGATCCAGATTAGGTATTTGTTTGCATTGTTTACTTTCTTATTTCATTACATTATCTTTAAATTATATTTTAATTATTCTTATATTCCTCTGTTTTGAATATATTGTTTTATTATTGTTATTATTATTATTTTTTTTCATTCATTGAATGTGAAAGGTGGAAGCAAAGGACTTTTATTTTAACATAGTAGTCATTTGCTTTGGCAGATATTTCATAAACATGATTGAAGCATTCAGAAATTAAGCAAATCTCAAAATGCATGTAGCTAATTTGTTTTAAAAGCTTTACAAAGTTCATGGTTAATAAGAATTTTTGCAAGCGAGGTTTTGGCTACTGGTTTAAGTGGAGATCAAGGTAAAAGCATTGTTTCACATCATTTGTAATTTTTGTAGTTATTAGGGCTGCCCTTCGCTAAGGATTTTTCTGGTCGACTAGTAGTCGACCAATTGCTATGTTTATTATTAAACTATTTAAATCATTATATTGAGCCTTTACCGTATTTTCCGCACTATAAGGCGCACCGGATTATAAGGCGCAACTTCAATGAATGGCCTATTTTAGAACTGTTTTCATATATAGGGCGCACCGGATTATAAAGCGCATAGAATAGAAGATACTGAAGTCAAACGTTTGACTGGGTTTGCGTTATGCATCCACTAGATGGAGCTGTGCTAAAGGGAATGTCAACATTTTGACAGAGCGACTTGATCCATATATAAGGCGCTCCGGATTATAAGGCGCAGTGTCGTTTTTTGAGAAAATTAAAGGCTTTTAAGTGCGCTTTATAGTGCGGAAAATAAAAACGTTGCCTACATAGCCTAAGTACATGCATAAAGCTTGCCACAATGCACCAGCAGAAGTAATGATTATGAATGTGTCAGTGAAAAACGGTAAGGAGACTGCATTAACATTTTAATAATTTGGTAAACTAGTGCTTTCTTTTTTTTCAGCTTCAGAGATGAAGTCAGCGACACTGACTCATCATCAAAAACAGTAATGATGTGCCTGTATGCATGTTTCATACGGATTACATAATGAAAGTAGACATTTCACTCTATATAGATGTATTTTTAATGTCTGTAAGGCCACGATATACACAGTTTCGCGCCTCAAGTTCACAGACAGAGACAGCAAAAAGCGCATCTTGTTTGTTTTCATTATTTACAAAAGTGTTGTATTGTGAGTGCACACAAATAAACGTAAAAGTATTTACAGATTTGAAAGATGTATTACTTGTATCTGTATGACCAAATATTAGGAGTATTTTAAGTGCAAGTGAACGCACTGGCACCTCCATCTGTCCTGCAGTGAGCTGCTCTTCAGCTTCCACACAGACACTTGAACAGCGGACATTTCAAATTGTTAACATCAGATTGAGCAGCCATGTAAAGTTGCTAATACTTACAAATTTGAGATGATAAGCCATATTTGAGGTCGATGAATGATGGATTGATGTCCTGCTGATGTACTGTATTACCAAAGACTAGCCATTAACGATCTGTTAGTCACGGACTGTGTGACTTCACCTGTGGATTCTTTTTTTTTTTTTTTATTCTGCGACTAATAAAATGTTGGTCAACCAAGCTTCTTCTGGTCAAGTAACGTTTAGTTGACTATTAGGGGGCAGCCCTAGTAGTTATATAACAAAACATGGTTATTTGTTTCGGACACCCTTTTGATAACTATACGTATGGTGAATTGTGTGAAGTGTTCATTTATTTTCTTTTCTTGCTTCATATTGTATTTTGTAACCAGACTTTTGAATATTTATTTATTTCCACCATCGTCTTCACTATGTAAGCAGGGTCTTTCATGTTGTCTGTGCCCTGCATTCTGTGAGACACAGACGCCATGTAAGAGAGATCTCTCTTCTTGATTGCAAATAGCAAAAATGCATCAGAGATGAATGTCTTGACATTACCAGGCTTCGAAATTGAGGGGAGATGCAAAAAAAATAACAAAAAGCATCCCCTTGGTAAAACCACCACACCCCCCCTTATTGTGCCCTTTGGATTAATAATGTGTATTATGTAAAAAACTTATCATGCAGATGAAATGTTAAAATTCAATACTTATAATAATTCACAAACTAAATAGCACCGATTGGCCAATCAGAACTCGGTTCTGTAACAATATGCGCACAAGCGGAAGCAGGTTTTCGTCATTTTTAGCGCAGAATGGTTCAAGCGCAACTTTTGAATTACTTTAAAAAGAAGACAACAGAAAAGGTATGATTTTTCCCGAGAGACCAAAATCAAAAAACATTCCATGAAGCCTGTTAGAATACATATATAATACTGTGAGGGATTGAGAGACGAAAGTAGAGCTGACATTATTGAGTCACCGACTTTGCAAAAAACAACAAAAAAAAACACTTGAGAGTCCAAAAGCATCCACTGTGTGCGATGAAGCCTGTTAGAATACAGTTATAATGCCCTTATAATTCAAGCAATGAAAGAAAAAAACACAAACACATGTATGAGTTACGTTTTACATTCATTGCACAAGCAAGTACTTTTCTGAATATCAGCACGTGTGCGAGCACAAATGTGCTATTAATTTTATACAACAGTGCATAGCAACATGATGTTTCATTCCTTGAAGGAATCAGAGTTTGAACGAATCAAGTGAGCCAGTGATTCAACAGTCCATTCAGATGGACTCACTTGTTTTGTTTCTAATTGAATCAGCCGTTTTGAACGAATCGTTTGATTTGAATGATTCAATAAATCATTTATAAAAACATGGACTTGCTGCCACCTACTGGCGGTTTTATTGTCACAATTATTTATCCATGACAAGCCTAAACCAGACAAGGTACCAGCACTACCAGCACAAAAACACATTTAGCAAAATATTGACCAAAATTCCTCCATTTCAGGCACCAGAAGGGAAAAAAACCACACCTTATAAATAATACCTTTTTAAAAATTATACAAATTACGTAATCATTATGTAAAATTAGCTACAGGAACACCTGTGTCTCTCTCTTCTGTATGCGTGGTGTAAAACAATCACAACCCCATAGTTAACTTAAATCCAAATGCTATATCTTGGAAATAAGCCACATACTAAAAATATGCTACATCTGCCTGCTTTATTAACTCCATAAACTGGAACTGGATAAAAACTAAATGACTGATTTCCACAGAAAAGCACAGATAGACATCGTCACTCAGCAGGACTCACAAAACACACACACAGTGATCTGTCTATATGAAGATTTATGAAACACATTTATTCTGATATATTTTAGTGACAGTAGTTCTGCTGCAGTATTAATGTCATGAAGAGATTCTATAACATCTCACTGTCACTGATTTATCATGCAGCTCAAAGCATTATGGGTCTCTTGTCAGTCTCTTCTGATTCATCAACACAGTTTCACTGATGATCCATAATGATAAACCCAGAACCCAGGATAGAGCGGGCTGAGTGAATGTGGTCTGGACTGTGTGGATGAGGCTCATTGTGTCAGAGACGCTGTAGAAGGACAGAGTTCCTGCACTGTGATCCACATACACCCCTATTCTCCTGCTGATGATGGGCTTCACAGGGAGAACAGTCTGTATGTTATTGTGTCTGAATGCGTAATAGAAGGAAGAGCAGATCAAACTCCAGGACTGATCATTAGATCCAAACCAACATTCATAACTTTCTCCCTTCCTGCTGATGCTCTTATATGATACTGATATAGACACATAATCTCCACTCCTCTCAATCTCCCAGTAACAGCGTCCACACACACTCTCTCTACACAACACCTGACACCAATAATGACTGAAGCTCTGTGGATGCACCAGTAGCTGATCTGTGTACAGTGTAAATAATCACTCTGTTGCTCTCAGACAGATGAAGATACGTATTCACTGTGTTCTGATCCAGAGTGAAGTGATGGAAATCTGATGGAGAGAAAACACATCTGAATCAGGAATTATAAATCTGTTTGATCTGTTCATGTAGCTGAACTCTTCATGTTCAGTGTATCATCAGTGTCCCAGTACAGCAGATATTCTGTGAAAATCATCATTTACATGATTATTTACAAAACTCCTCTATCTTGTTTTATTTTACTGTCTGCAGGAAGTACATAAACACACATTTTGATGGATAATAAAATTCTTCAGAAGTGTCACCAAGAAGGTGGTTTAAGAAGTTAACTTAAATTTTTTAATTAATTTAACATAGTTCCTGTCCTTTCTTTGGAAGAATGTGCTTATGTTGCAATAAAGCAGTGGTTCCCAATCGTGGTCCTGGAGAACCCCCAACACTGCACACTTTTGGTGTCTCTCTTATCTAACACTTTTGAAGTTCTGGAGTCTTCACTAATGAGCTGATGAGTTGAATCAGGTGTGTTTAAATAGGGAGACATCTAAAATGTGCAGTGTTGGGGTTCTCCAGGACCAGGATTGGGAACCACTGATCTAGACGAGCTTCACCTGTGCTGAACTGATTGATTATCTGAACGTGCTCCACCCAAACCTTGTTAATAAAACATCAAATAGGGATTAGTGAACGATTTTAGGTGGGGATGTGTGTTACTGTCATCATTAAAACAACAACACTTCTGTTCTATCTATTAGCAAGATTGTTGCATCGGAATGATGTAAGCATGCTCAGAAATGGAAAGCTAAAGTGCAATGTGAGTGTAGGCCACACTTGCTCGATACTAGTGTGTTGTAATTATTCCCTGAGTTGGTGTTAATGACACTGTGTTGGACCTATGTACACCCTGCAGACAGTGATAGTGTGTAGATCCTAGAGACCTGACACTCACCTGTGTATTGGGGTAGTGATAGTAGCTTCTTGACGGGAAGCCATCCCATACTCTGGGAGAGGAATTACCTCAAATATTGAATTGTGTATTCAGTGTTTTCAAGAAGGGAATTACCCTCAGGTACTGTAGTACTGTATTCTTTTGTTTTTGACAACAGCCAACAAAAGTTGACTAAATTGTCATAAGTGGACAGCAGATTGAGTTTTATAAAAGGTTGTTGTTATTTCCAAACAACACCCCAGTGAGTTGTTTCTAGTTTTCTTAGTGACTTACATTGTAGGAAGTCGGTCCTGGAAACCACACTGGTGATTCTGACTGTGGAAATCAACAGACATGAAAGTGAATTATCATGTCAAGAGAAAAAGATCCTGCATCCACTTCTAACATAATGATATCATGTTTGATACATGCACTGATGTAGTGATTAGTTTTACTATATGGCCCACTTTCCATTCATACAGAAATCTAAATCACAATATAAAATGTGGCATAATGTGGTAAAAAAAACAATGACCAAAAAACAAACAAACAAAAAATCATCTTCTTATGCAGAATATTCACAATTTAACAATGATAAAGTAATCCTAGGAGAAAATAGTCTTTTTCAGTTTTTCTCCCCCATAGACAGGGGTGCACATGAGTTTTTCAGTCTGGTTCTCATGACGGCACCTGAAGATTTGGTTTGGTGCTCACACTGCATATAATGTGACCCATTAAATATAACTATAAAGATATAATAATTAATAATAGTATTATTGCACTTTATTTACCCAGCGCATTTTATATTTTGGTTGTGCAGCGCACCACTTATGTGCACCCCTGCCCATAGAAATCTAAATCTTTAGACAGTGGTCAAGTAAGGACAATCCAAGTTTCAGGTGTCCCTAGAATGTGTCTGTGAACGTTTCAGCTCAAAATACCGGACAGATCATTTACAGTGCATCTGGAAAATATTCACAGCGCTTCACTTTTTTTCACATTTTTGTTATGTTACAGCCTTATTCCTCAAAATTCTACAAAAACAATAGCCCATGATGACAATGTGAAAAAAGTTTGTTTGAAAATCTTTCAAATAAAAAAAACTTTTTATTTAACCAGGTTAAAACTCACTGAGATTAAAATCTCCTTTACAAGAGTGACCCTGGCCAAGAAGGCAGCAGAACAAATGAGTAAAAGTTAATACAATTATACAATATACAACAAAACCATAAAAAAAACAACATCTCATACATCACAACAACAATTCTACCAAAGGATTTTGAGGAAA
>NC_056575.1:28762298-28801797 GCF_018340385.1 Cyprinus carpio | reverse complement strand
CTCCACCTGTCCCCTGAACATTAAAAGTGGAAAACCCCATTGAAATAAAATAAATCACACAACCTCTGAGCATAAATATTTTTTATAATGGAGTGTTTCAAGAGATTACAGCGGGACAGTAAAGAGATGTCCCATGTTTCTCACATGTTTCTCTTCTCCATGGTCATTTAGGATTCCTTTCTCTTCAGAACTTTCTCATGTCTCAGTTGTGTCTAATATTATTTCTTTATTATTATTATATTATTATTACTATTATTTAAACATCTGAGACATGTTTTTTAGACTAAAATGAGAAATACATGAGGAATCCACAACTAAAGTCTCCTGAGAGTTAGAAAGAAGCAACCACTAAGCAATAAAATAGAAGGATTGATAGAGATTGCCGCAAGATAGTAAAGAGCTATTCTATTTTTTCTTCCAACACATTGTTCTTCTAATCTAGGTCTCCTGAGCTTAGGAAAAGCAACCACTGAGGCAATACATTTTTCCTATGGGTAATAATGCGTTATGGACGTGACCATTATCGATGCTTCATATTAAATCATATGCATACCGGCACACATATTTACTACATTACTGATGACTGATAAAGGTTACTGCTGTGATCTGTTTCATGCTTTCTGTATTATAATATTTTAGAAATGAATTCATTCTAATAGCATTTTAGAAATTGTCGAACTCTTAACAAGATTTATATCGCCTGCTTTTGCTTGTGGGGT
This sequence comes from Cyprinus carpio, assembly GCF_018340385.1. Classification (NCBI taxonomy): domain Eukaryota; kingdom Metazoa; phylum Chordata; class Actinopteri; order Cypriniformes; family Cyprinidae; genus Cyprinus; species Cyprinus carpio. The sequence continues at coordinate 28,801,078 of NC_056575.1, read as the reverse complement.
AAGAACAGGGAGGACGAGGATGTAGGACAAAATCACCAAACTATTTTTAAATGTCATATAATGTTCATTGTCAATATTATCTTATTTAAACCTTTTATGTGGTCAAATAACTGTTGTCGCTGTCCTGTTCTGCATGCATGGCCCTACAGAGAGCAAGGATTTTGTGTGTTGGGCACACATGCTGTTGTGGTGAGACGTACAAGACAGAGTGCTGCATGTGTTTTTCATTCATGACATTTTGTCTGAAATATTTCTTTAGGTTAATCATCTTGTTGTGGCATTCATTTCGAATATGCATGTTAAAATAATTCACTGTTATGCAGATGCAAAAATGTGAAACGGCAGTCTCAGTCTATCACTTTTATATTTCAATATTATTTGATATTTTTTTTATGTTACTTAACCTGTTTTGTAATTAATTATTTAATGCATAAGTCATTAAAACAGTTTTTTTTTTTTTATGACAGCCAAAACATTTTAATGTAAAGCGATGATGCTTGCAAATCAGTTTAATCTTGATGCAACAACAACTAATGATCAATGAATTCAGAGAGTTTCAATCCATTAATTGCATTTTGGAAAAAATGTCAAATAGCTTTTCAATTTATAAGTATATTTTGTTTTGTCCTACAGTCGTGGTCAAAGTTTTGGCATGGACATAAAAATTTGTGTTCTGCAACAGATTGCTGCTACAGTATTTTTTGAGGTAGATTAATTGTTTTCCGTATACCATAGAACGTGGAAAAAATAATGATGAGATATAAGTTTTAAAAGCTTTTATTGGCAAAAAATATAACTTCTGGGGTAATGAGTCAATGATGTACAGGGTTGACCCTTGTTTTCATAACCTCTGCAATGTGCACTCTCGCCTGCCTGGATATTATATTCTGGCCAACATCCTGACTGATGGCGATTCATTCTTGCTTTATGTAGTTCTTGGAGTTGATCATAATTTGTGGGGCGTTCTGCTCGTACACTCCCTTTGAGGACTAACACAGGTTCTCTATGGGATTGAGATCTGGGGAGTTGCCTGGCCGACAGATCCAAAACATTTCAATGTAATGATCTTTGAGCCACTTGTTTCTCAAATCTTGCTTTGTGAAAAGGTGTCTCCATCATACTGGCTGGAAATGCACCATGATGAAAAAAAAAAAAAAAAATCACCAAATTGCTCATGGATCGTTGGAAAAGTCACTCTTGCAGGATGTTTTTAAATGACCATTCTTTATTCATGGCAGGCTTAATCCAACCAACTGGCATTGGATACAACCCCACCATGAGAGCTTTCACCCTTGGTTGGATAGCAACCCCACACATGGAGGGTATCAGGATTCGTCACTTGTTGGCACGTCACACCCAACTGCCGCCCCCGCCCCCGACGTTGGCGTTCACTCTTTTCTTCTCCAAGCAAAACCTATTTTCCAGATGTCCCAAACAGTCAGAAGGAGGCTTCATCAGAAAAAAATAACTTTGCACCAGTCTTCTGCTGTTCCAATCCTGTACTTCCTGCTAAATTTCAGTCTGTCCTTTGACGTTTCTTCTTGGAAAGAAGTGGCTTCTTTGCTGCCCTTCTTGACACCAGCGCCATTGTCCAAAAGTCTTGGCCTCACTGTGTGCAGATGCTCTCACACACACCAGCCTGCTGCCCTTCCTGAACGAGCTCTGCACTGCTGGAGACACGATTCTGTAGCGGACTCCTCAGGAGGAGACGCCTGGTGCTTACTGGACACTCTGGGACGTCCTGAAGACGTTTCTTCACTGCAGCTGAACCTCGTCTCCTTGAAGTTTCTTGATGATCAGGTAAACTGGCTCTTTCAGGTGCAATATTCTTTGGTAGCAATTTCCTTGCTTTGTGAGGCCATTTTGATGCAAAGCAATGATGGCTGCACTTCTGTTTCTTTGGAGGTTACCATTGCTAACCAAAGAATTCACAATATGATCTGGAAGCTGCTCTTCTCAACTTTTGATAGCAATCAGTCTGCGCTTACAGTCCTAATTAGTATGATAGGAGATTTCACCTGACTAGTACTCATTCACACTTTCACATGTGCTGCTGATATGATTAGTCCAATTAATGTTAGCTGCTCATTTTGTGGCAGCATCCAAAACAGTGAAATTTGTTTTGTTGTTTTTTTGTGAAAAGTTATTTTTTTTGCCTCAATGAAGCTTTTTAAGCAATTATTTAAAATGCATTCTGATCACTCTACACAAAGTAATCTCTACACATAAACACTTCTGGCCCATGACTGTAGGATGTGAGACTGCATGGTGAGATTAATTTAATGTGGATCCCACACTCTTGCCTTAAACAGTGAGGTTCTGCTGTGGGTTCCTGTGTTTTGAGATCATTTTTAGAAGTCTGGTGAGTTTGTGCAGCTTGTGAGTCTGAAATGAAAGGAGGCAGTCAGTCCTACTCTTCCAACTTCACACTCCAGGGTCTACATTTAAAACCAAACAAACTTTATACATTTATAGGCACTTTATTTTGCAATGGGAGTTTCAATATTGAGAGTTCTTTATATTTCTATAATTCTGTTGTTCAACACCTACAGTCAACTAAAGTAAAACCAGTTTTATTAATTTAGAAATGCTGCTCGTTGTATTAAATGAGTGTGGTTTATAGAGCTCGTTGTATAGAACTGTCTGCAGACGCATGAAGATGTTGAGTGAATTTCTGTCTCAGAGTGAGGGAATGCATGATGAGAAATACCTGAAATCACAGAGTCACTAATAAACAGTAAATTGAGAAACATAGTGTTAGAAAAAGTACACTCCCTTCCAGATGTTTCCTCTGATTGGTTTCAATGTGAGTGATCTCATCTTCTGTCTTACTCCTGCCCTCCCTTTCTTTCCCCTTGTTTTTCGCCCTCCTCCCATCGTGTTCTCTCTCTCTCTATTCTCTTGCCTTCCTCTTTAATGTATACACGCATGCGCAGATGATACATAGAGTTCAATCAGTGAAGACTGGTGGGGGGTTTAGTTTGTCTTTTACTGAAAGTTGAAGAGTTCCCACTGCCATGTGTTATTTCGTATATGTCCAGTATTTTCCTGATCATATGTATGTCTTATATAACTTGTTGTTTTAAGCTCATACTCAACACATATGTAATCTATAATCTTATTGGTTGAAAGGGCCTGTACCACCTTATTTTAATCCTTTATATATAACCCAGTGTACAGACACTAAAGATTATGAAGTGAAGGTATACTCAGATTTTGTGTCTGTTGTGCCTTTTCTTCCCACAGGCCAGTGAACACTTCTGGAGGACTGAGAAAACTTTGGTGGCGACGAGATAAAATGGGATCAGTTCTAATACTTTGTAAATTTAACACACATCAATTTCACACGGTGTGGACAACAAGATCAGACTGAGCAGGTCTCCATGATTCACTGACAAACACACACCGTGATCAAGAGCTTTAAATAAAATCATCAAAATTACTTCAACACAAGCATTAACGCCTCAGAAGCTCAGAGTGACCATGACACATCATAAGATGACACTCATACATGAAAATAACCAAAGAAGATCACAACACTCACCTCAAACAATATTTCTATTTCCTCTGAACTGTTTTGTTGAACAGCAACTCTGAAATTTATTTCACTTCTGTAAAAACAACTGAAATCTGCTTCCGTTTTTCTTTCAGGAAGAGACAGAGAGAATCAGAAGAATGACAGTCAGACAACACACACACACACACACACACACACACAGTCTCTTTCTCTCACACACACAAAACACACACAGATCTTACTGTCTATATGAGGATTTGTGACACATTTATTCTGACTGTTATTCATGACAGAAGTTTCAGCTGCAGTATTAATGTCATGAAGAGACTCTATAACATCTCACTGTCACTGATTTATCGTGCAGCTCAAAGCAATATGGGTAGAATCTCTCGTCAGTCTCTTCTGATTCATCAACACAATTTCACTGATGATCCATTATAATAAAACCCAAACCCAGGATAGAGCGGCTGAGTGAATGTGGTCGTACTGGACTGTGTGGATGAGTCTCATTGTGTTTCTGGAGACGGTGTAGAAGGACAGAGTTCCTGCTCTGTGATCCACATACACTCCTATTCTCCTGCTGATGGGCTTCACAGGGAGAACAGTCTGTTTGTTATTGTGTCCTGAATGAGTAACTGGAGGAAGAGCAGATCAAACTCAAGGACTGATCATTATGTCCAAACACCACTCATCACCCCATCCCTTTCCTGCTGATGCTTTATATGACACTGATATATACACACGTCCACTCCACTCAATCTCCCAGTAACAGCGTCCACACACACTCTCTCTACACAACACCTGATACTCAGCAAATCTGTCTGAATGATCAGGATACAGCACATTCTCTGCCACAAGTGCCACCTCTCTCTTTCTCCTCACACAGAATGAGTTCAGTGTCTGCTGTATTTGGATCCAGTGTAAGAAAACAGACCCCTGAACACAAGAACAGAGACATTAATAACAACAACAACCACTACAGCTCTGTGTGTGTGTGTGTGTGTGTGTGTGTGTGTGTGTGAGAGAGAGAGAGAGAGAGAGAGTGTGTGTTTGTGGTGTGTGTGTGTGTGGTGTGAGAGAGAAGTTGAGTTGAGTATATATATATATATATATATAAAAAAAACCTGGCCAAATGCCCCAGAGGACATCACTTCCCACTTTGATAATTACTTGCAGTTACCATGTTCTGAACATCACCACCTTCAGCCTTTCTTTTCCCTCAGATGTAATCTATCTAAGTGACTGAATATAAAATATTTTGGACTTTATTTTTAAAAATTACCTCAACTTAGCACCAAGCTTGTTAGCTAGACAGTTAGCATCAGCTACCAATATTTACTTATTTCAGTATGGTTATGATGAATAAACATTCATATCTGTCTACTCGGCTAGTTAATTTAAACAATATAACATTTATAATGTTGATAAACAATATAAAAACAGACGTCACATAGGGCTAAATGCCTAGCATTTTAATAGAACTGTTAATGTTATGGCAAGCGGGGAATTTGAACGTGCATTAATTATTTTATTTATCTGTGTTATTTAAAGTTTTTGTTTTTTGACGTAAGAGGCACTGCATGCTGATGTGTTTGCATTCAAGCATTCAGTGGGCTTAAATAGATTACCAGCTTTACAGCAGATTAAGTTCCCAAAATAAATGACAGTTTTGACATAATATGATTTTCAGTTACAATATTAATCCTAAAAGGGGTTCGACATTAGTACCTTACTTTTAGCAGCATCAGTCGCACACACGCGCTCACAAGATCTCCCCGGTGTGAATTGAGTTCACTAGAGACTCGCACTAAACGGTTCATTGAATCAGTGAGTTATTGACTCGAGAAAAGCCGCAATCGAATCATTCTAATTCGTGAATGAATCTTTTGGCGCGATTTGCGAACCGATTTAAAAGCTTCATTGAAAAGAATCAGTTCGTTCTTGAATCAGAATCAGAAACCGTGTCAGAGCACGTGATATAGCCTATAAGGAGTAACGATATGTTTTATGAAATGTAGTGAAGTAAAAAGTACGATCTTATGCCTTTGGAATGTAGTGAAGTAAAAGTAAAAGTTACTAAAAATAAGTACACTTCAGTAAAGTACAGATACTTGAAAAATGTACTTAAGTACAGTAACGAAGTAAAAGCTACTCCGTTACTGTCCACCACTGCAAAAATATAACCATTAAAATAATTAAATAAGGAATTTTCTTCAGGAGTTTGACCAGGCCAAAATAATAAACAAAACTTCTTTAGTTTAAGACCTCTTTCCTAAACCCTAATCAAAAGTAAAATAAAAAGTACAATATTTTAACGTTACTCCCTAACCAAAAACAACAGAGATCAAAAGGTTACAATAAACAAAATGGCATCAAACTCCTTACTTCCTCCCAACCCTCTATATTTACAATAATAGTGCTACGTCCATAATAACAAGCAAACAGAGTTACAAGGAGAATCCAAATCCGCATCATAATAGGGGTCAAAATACCAAACGGTTCCTACTTACAAAAATCGTATCAAAATTCAACTAAAGAGACCAAACAGCCAAAACCAAACAACTCACTCTCTCTCTCTCTCTCTGAGCAGAAGTTGAGTGAGCGGATGTGGGACTGGGAGCGTGTGGTTTGGTTGTGAGTGCTCTTTTCGCCTCAGTTTTTTTTCTATTTGTTTAGTTTTATTTAAGATATTTGGTTATTTCTAGTGGTATAGTAAGTGGTTTAGTTTTTGTGGCGCGACAACCGGTGTAACCAGGAGTCATGCCGGTTAGTGGAGTTGGGGGCATTGGGCTGGAAACGCTCACACGCCGACATGCGTTTAAACTATGTCCGACTATAGAATGTTCTGTGGAAGAATGTGCTCTGGCAGTCGGAGAGATTGTTGGTTTCGATAGCATTAAATCCGCATCTAGAATGAACAATGGAGTTGTGATTTTTGTGGATAAAGTCACAAACAATTGTTGAACAAGGTGTAAAAATTAGAGATCTCTTTGTTCAAGCGGTGGCCGCTTGTTAGTCCGTCAAAAAAGATTGTTTTGTCGCAAGTCCCCTCCATTTATTAGTAATGAAATGCTTGAGAGGGAACTGGCTAGACATGGACAGTTTAATGTCACCGATTACATTGATTTCTCATGGCTGTAAATCTCCGCAATTGAGACATGTTCTTTCTTTTAGAAGGCAAGTCTTTATGATATCAAAGAACAACATTGAAGAGTTAAATTTAGTGTTAAAGTTCAGAGTGGATGATTATGACTACAATGTTTATGTAAGCTCAGAAAAAATGAGATGCTTTGGATGTGGCATGGAGGGCCATCTCATACGTGCCTGCCCAGAAAAAGTAATCACTGAGAACACAGAACAGGGTGAATCAAGTAATCTCAGAGACAAAAGGAAAAAAAAATCATATGATTTTCAGGGAGAAAAATTGGATAAAGCAAATTTGTCTCATGAAAGAAAAAAAACTGAAAAAAAATTATTTTCAGGGACTACAACAGAGTGAAACAAATGAAATTCAGAGACAAAAAGTGAAAGTGAAAGTGAAAAGTGAAAGTGAAAAGTGAAAGTCGTGACATTGGTAGCCCATACTCGGAATTGGTGCTCTGCATTTAACCCATCCAAGTGCACACACACAGCAGTGAGAAGTGCACACAGTGAACACACACCTGGAGCAGTGGGGCAGCTATATATCCAGCGCCTGGGGAGCAACTGAGGGTTCAGTGCCTTGCTCAAGGGCACTTCAGCCATGGCTATTGAGGGTGGAAGAGAGCGCTGTTCATTCACTCCCTCCCCCCAACTACAACTCCTGCTAGCACCAAGACTCGAACCTGCGACCTTCAGATAACCGTAATTTGTCTCATGAAAGAAAAAAACTGAACAAAATGATTTTCAGGGACTACAACAGAGTGAAACAAATGAAATTCAGGGACAAAAATTGGACGAGTCAAATAGTTCTCAAGGAAAAAAGAATTAACTAAATTCTCAGGGTTTAAAACATAGTGAGTCAAATGGAACTTAGAGACAGTAAGAAAAAGTGAAAGTGGAAGGTGAAGTAAAAGTGAAAGTGAAAAGTGAAAGTCGTGACATTTGCCAAGTATGGTCACCCATACTCGGAATTGGTGCTCTGCATTTAACCCATCCAAGTGCACACACACAGCAGTGAGAAGTGAACACACCCGTGAACACACACCCAGAGCAGTGGGCAGCTATATATCCAGCGCCCGCGGAGCAACTGGGGGTTCCAGTGCCTTGCTCAAGGGCACTTCAGCCATGGGTATTGAGGGTGGAAGAGAGCGCTGTTCATTCACTCCCTCCCACCTACAACTCCTGCCAGCACTGAGACTCGAACCTGCGACCTTCTGGTTACAAGTCCAAATCTCTAACCATTAGGCCACAGCTGCCCCGAATCAAAATAGATCTCAGGGAAAAAAAACAGAATAAACTAATGATTCTCAGGGTCTAAAACATAGTGAGTCAAATGGAACTCAGGGACAAAAATTGGATGAATCAAATAGATCTCAGGAAAAAAAACCAGAATGAAAAAATGGTCCTCAGGGGAAAAACTAAATGAATTAAATGATTCTCAAGAACAAAAAAGAAATGAGTTAAACGAATGTGATGAGGTTCGACACAGTTATGCTCAGGAAGGAAGACAGAGGTCGGCTTGCGGCTGGGACGCTCGTTTTATTTTTCAAAACATAAAACAATCATGCGCATCAAGCGCGAACAGTGTGCCCGTTGCACAATATTATTCAAATAACTCAGACTTCTGGTCGTTGTCACTCCCCAGCATCAACACGAGGTCCCAGCTCGTCTCTCTCCCTCTCTCTGTTGTGCTCTGGCTCATATCCGGTCTCTCCACGCCAATTACTGAAATCAAACACAGGTGTTCGTTATTTGCACTTGACCCACTTACGGCCTCGCTCTGCTCCCTCGTCTCTCTCCCGTTACAGACTCGGCCAAACCACACCCCCCCCGCCACAACGAATTTCTGGGAGAAAAACAGAATGAATTGGAGTTAGTTGTTGGAGAAGTTTCTGTTGAAGATAGTCCTCAGTGTGATATTGACATTGAAATGGAAAGCCAGTACTAGCATTCAGAAGGGAAGTGGATGAGGTAGGATGTTCTTTGGATGAAGATGTGAGATGTTTGTAGATGATAAATCTACCAAAGATAAGGATAGGAAAAGCAAAAAAAAAAAAAGATGGTTGTAAACTTGCTGTCAAGTGAAAAAAATTCCTCTTCATGAATGTTCTCAACTTTTGAAAGAGATGTTGAGGTAGACTCTGAAGATTCATTAGCTTCATCGCAGTCTGAAAAAGTGCTTCCTTTTTCAGACTGTGCTCTCTTAAAAAAATGGATGTTATCTTTGTACAAGAGACTCATAGTACTGCTGATAATGAAGTTGATTGGAAGAGAGAATGGGATGATGTTTTTTTAAGTCACAAAGAAAGTATTAGTTGTGGAGTGGGTATTCTTTTCTCTAAAAATTTCAGTCCTCAGTCTGTTGATTATTTAGAGGTTGTTAAAGGTCGATTGGTAAAAAAAATTAGAGCAAATTTTACAATTCGTATTTATTACTGTATATGCTCCAAACTGCTGGTAGAGCAGTTTTTTTGAAGCTCTTGAGGTTAAGAAGTCTGTGCTAACTAACTTGTTAGGAGTATCAGCACAGGGGGCTCTGATTAGGTCCCGTTTTTAAGAATATAATGGAAATGGATGTTCCATCACACTTTTTTGGATTTAGAGTGAAAAAATGGTCAAAAAAGAGTCATTCATAATTTAAAAATCTGACTCTGGGTATGTGTTGTCTGATCAGGCTGCTATTCATAAGCACGCTGTTGGATTTTATAATAATTGGTATAAATGTGAGCATCAAGATGAGCAAGTGATAGCTCAGAGTTTTTTATACAGGTCTTCCCCCCAGGTCAAAAAAGAGAGTAATGCAGTGTTGGAAGCAGATATTTCTTTGGATGAACTTTATGCAGCCTTGCAAAACATGCAGAGCAAAAAAACTCCTGGTTTAGATGGTTTACCTGTTGATTTTTTATACTTTTTTTTGGTCCTGTAATTGGAGAGGATCTTTTAGCAGTGCTGAATGATAGTCTAGCCAATGAACATTTGCCTTTAAGTTGTAGAAGGGCAGTTCTTACACTGCTGCCAAAAAGAGGTGACCTGCAACTTATAAAAAATTGGAGACCTGTGTCCTTACTTTGTACTGATTATAAGATACTTTCCAAAGTGTTGGCAAGTAGACTTAGTAAAGTGATGGAACAAGTTGTTTATTCCTGATCACACTTATTGTATCCCTGGTAGGTTGATTTCTGATAATACTGTACTTATTCGGGACTTGTTGGAAATCTCTAGACTTTTTGATCTTAAAATTGGAATTCTTTCCATTGATCAGGAAAAAGCGTTCGACCGGGTTGAACAATATTTATGGGAAACAATGATTGCTTTTGGATTTACTCCTGGTTTTATTAATAAAATCAAGACTTCATATTGTAATGTTCAGAGTGTTTTGAAGATTAATGAATGTTGAGCGCTCCTTTTCAGGTCCAGCGAGGAATTGTTATAAATTGGTATGTTATATTCACTGGCTTTTGAACCTTTTTTTTACACAAACTATGCGGATGATTTAGTCAGTGTGACTTTGCCTGGGTGCAATATACCTTTAAAGTTATCTGCATATGTGGATGATTTAGTCATTATTAATGTCTTCAGCCAAAGTAAATTGTAACAAAAGCGAAGCTCTCAGTATAGGAGGAAAATTTCATCAGCCCTTTTGTACTTGTCGCGTGTTTTATGGAATGCTGTCGTCTCTTGCCACTATTCTCAATGTTGGAAGATCTTTTTAAATTGTTTGTTGTAGTGTTTTTTTTTCAAAACAATTGTTTATTTTGGGTTATAGGTATTCCCAGAAAAAGAGAGAGCAATGTCAACTTTTCAGTTTCATTTTGGGAAGGTCAAAGATGGCTGTGTATATGAGTAGATGAAATAAGGTGGAAGGATCTTTAGATGATAATGCTGTTTTTGTATTTGTCAAAATGTTGAAAGCTCGTTTAAGAATAGATTTTAACTATTACAGTTTGATGAATGATTTAGAAAAAAATTTTCCAATATATGGTGTTTTAAAAATGTAATTATCCTCTACAACAGAGCAGAGCACATTTTTAAGAGTATTCAGATTTAATGTAACTTATAAATTTGATTTGTAAACTGTTTTTTAATAAAGTATTTGTAAAATCAAAAATCTCTCTCTCTCTCTCTCTCGGTGCTCGCGCCCAAGCTCGTGTGTGAGATGCGCAACTCTTCCTACAAAGATATTTATAATCTATTATTTTTACGTAACATTAACATGGCAGTAAAAATAACTGTATCTTTGTAATAATCTTTAAGTGAATGTATATAGTTTGCGCAGCAATCGTAACGTTACGTTACCTGTCAGTGCGGAGTCTACCGAAGTCTATCAGTTATGAACAGCCCACACATTAATGATAACGATATTTAATAAGCGTGTGTAGCCAAGGTATTGTATTATGCTATATATATCCTCGTTTATGTTGCTATTTAGGACATTATAACAGAGACATTATACGGACTTAACTCCATTAGACTATGTAAGTTGGGCCTAACGTTACTGCTCGATGTTGAGTAATTAAAACAACAACAAGACAGCAAAGGAAATTAAACCTAATTTACACCAAAATGGACGTTAAAAAATTTATTTAATGAATTCATGTGCAATTTGAAAGGATATATTACCAGAGATTACCTCAGAAAACGATCTGAAGTCGGCCGTTAAAAACCGTTGGTCATTTAAAAACCCCAAAAAGCCACACTGATATTAAAATTAAAAGGTGTAATTTAATTCCTATTAATTAATTAATTCACAACTATTTTGACGAATTTAACAAATTGTAATGGAAAATTCAGAAATTAACTGAGAAATTTAAAAACCTTACCTGGTTGTGCGGAGCTGGATGGTATCAGTTGAAGCCGGAATGACAGCTCATTAACTATGCAGAGTTCCAGCAGCTCCAGCTCTCATTGGCTAGAATAAATCATTAACTATGCAGAGTTCCAGCAGTCCCAGCTCTCATTGGCTAGAATAAATCATTAACTATGCAGAGTTCCAGCAGTCTCATTGGCTAGAATTAATCACGTGCTGAAGAGCTGACACGCCATTTAATGTATTAAGTATTACATTTTCCTTTTTTCCTTGCAGAAATATTTAATAATTTATTACAACACTGTCCAATACCAGCAATAACAATTAATAAATGAACAAATCAGTCAATGATCTGTTTATTCACATGGTTTTTTTTGTCAAATATATTAATGTTATTTAATAATAGCCTACAAGGTACCTGCCCAACTCCATCCGAGCAGCTAAGTCCTTAACCATCTTCAAGAATCAGCTAAAAACACACTCTCATCCATCTTTATTTGACCCTCTAACTCTAGCACTCTCTTTATTCTAATTATATTCTTCAAAATGTTATCTCAAAATAAATAAATAAATAACACTAGCTGCTCTTTTCTTTTGTGTTCTACCTGTTTTCTTTTTATTAGTATAATAATAATAAAAATTGCTACATGTACTGCGTTAAGCTAACTGAGACTTGTTATAGCACTTATATATCATTGCTCTTTTGTTGATTTTGATTGCTTTCGTTGTTCTCATTTGTAAGTCGCTTTGGATAAAAGCTTTTGTTGCATGACTAAATGTATATAAAAAAGTTTTTGTGTACATTATTTTTTTTATGCGATTAATGGCTATTAGGGCTGTCAAACAATTTATAGCTATTAATCTAAAAATAAAAGTTTTTGTTTACATAATATGTGTGTAATGTGTATATTTATTATATAAATATAAACATACACATTTATTTATATTATATATAAATATATTTAATATAGAAACATAACATTTTAAATATATACATGCATGTGTGTGCATTTACATAATAAATATACACATGACACACAGATATATTATATTTTTGTTATGGACAATTTGTTTTCATTTTACTGTCATTGTCACAGAAATGTAATATTAGTGCACCAATTGCATGTATAAAAAATATATATATATTACATACACACACACTAGGCCTATTTTTATTTTTTTTTTGTGGGCAAACCCCAGTGGGCCTCTGGCAAATAATGCATGTGACTATTCATAACTGTTTTATTCGTGTTAAAATATGTTTCAGAATCAGAGACACACTTAAAAATGTCTGAATATAATCAATATATATATATGCACTAGGCCTTTTTTTTTTTTATTTATTAATTTTTTTTAAATCACCATAGGGCCCACAATGGGCAAAACCACTGTGGCCCGCATGGGATAAACACACATGGGGCCCACGTGGGTTTAGTGTGGGTTTGCTCTGCCCTATTGAGTCAAAGTAATTTCATATATATACTCAAAAAAATTGAGTTTTGCAAAATAAAATAAAGTTTTGCAAACGAAAATTAAAGTATTGAGGAAAATAATTTTGCTTTTTGCAAACAAAAATAAAGAATTGCAAAACATAAATGATACAGCGCAAAAGAAATGATTTTGCAATACATATTTTCCATGGTCATATCTATTATTTTATTTGCAACACTGATTTTATTTTGCGTGTCAGTCTAGTTTGTGCAGTTTTTCCTTTGCGCTTCATTTTTCTGCGCGTCTCGCTTTGTGGCGCTGTTTTGATGTGGGGGTGGAGTCAAGGGGCAGGGGCGTGTACAACATGCCTCCCTGGAAGTGACGTCATCGGCTCGAGACGCAGCTCACTGATCCAGGTACTGTCATGATGAGCAGATGCATGCGGGTGGATCGCTTCCTTTTTATTCACTAGCATTAAAACATGCATGGTTTCGTTTATTAACTTTATTAACAAATGTATATGTGTATTAGCAGCGTTTGCTCAAGTTAAAGAAGTTCTTAACATGAACATCTGCTGTTTATTTCTCTCAATGTGCACACTTTTATAGCATTAAAATGTGTATTGTTTCATTTGGTTAACTGCATGTGTATTAACAGTGTTTGTTTAAAATCTCTTAACCTGTGGGAGGACACCAGCGCACAGAAGCGTTCTTTGTTTACATTACTTCAGAGTTACTGCTGGTTTTAACGATGCTTTTTGGAAAACGCAGCCCTGAAGAGTTTTGTAAATAATAGCCTATACTGTAAAAGCCCGACATGTCAATAAAGATTTTTTTACTGGAAGTGCACGCTAGAGGATGAATTTAACAATAACCCTATAATAATAAATACTAGAATTATAAATGAATAATTCGCTAGTTTCATTTGTAAATGAAAACACTAGCTAATTTAACAAAGAACGTCAATTAGGTTAGCAATGCACGAATTAAAAGGGGAAATAAGCATAAAAATAAATATACAAAATATAGCCCTATTTAATATAATATTATTATCAATTATTATATACGGTTAGCCTATATGAATAAATGAATGATGCATTTATATAGCGCTTTATAATGTATTGTTGTACACACCCAATTCGCTGTACGATCATGTGGGGGGTCTCTCCTCAACCACCAGCAGTATGCAGCATCCACTTGGATATATTATATATATATAATGATAAAAATAATAAAAGCATTATATGCACATATATTACATAAAAAGACACGATCAACGGACTGTGGGATGGATAAAAATATTTGATCAATCTCTGATAATCTCAGGCTGCTATGGTCACGCGGGTTTTGTTTATGCATTAAACTCGTGGCAAAATTAAACCAAAAAGATTCGAGCTTCATTTTTTTTTTTTTTTATCTTACAATGACAGTCATTTATTAATTTATGCCAGGAGTTATGTAAATGAAAAACGAAGTCGAGATCGATATAAAACTTGAGTTGTAGACCTCTTTAATGATGTACGTTATAGTTTATGAAGTGAATTGCATAATTTTACATTAAAACTAGCAGTAACATCTGAACTAATGTGAACAAAGAACGCTTCTGTGCGCTGGCGTCCTCCCACAGGTTCAGAGATCTTAAACAAACACTGTTAATACACATGCAGTTAACCAAATGAAACAATTCACATTTTAATGCTATAAAAGTGTGTGACTGGCATAAAGTTGGCTTGACGTTGCACGTTCGATATTCGCAAATCTAGGGACTATCTCTAAAGTTACATGCGAAACTACTATACACTTCTCTAACGTCAATAGCATGCAAGGAGAATGACTAACAGTCATGAAAACAACTGTTAACTGTTCATCCAGGTGTCAACTATAATGCACACCTTTTATATTTTTTGTACTGTAAATCAAATGTTAAATATTGCTAATTTTCATTACCGAATGGGCTCAAATTTAAAATATGCCATAATTTGAAGCTCAATAGCATTTGAACAGAATGACTCACTTTCATAAAACATACTGAAAATTGTTTATCTAGGTTGCAACTATAATGCACACCATTCATATTTTTCATAATTGTTCAAATAAACTGTAAATCATATGTAAAATATTGCTACTTTTCATTACCGAATGCACTTAAATACAAATTTAAAGCTCAATAGCATTTGAACAGAATGACTCACATTCATAAAACATACTGTAAAGTGTTCATCTAGGTGTCAGCTATAATGCACACCATTCATATTTTTCATAATTATTCAAAAAAACTGTAAATCATATGTAAAATATTGTTCATTGTCATTACCGAATGGGCTCAAATTTAAAATATGCCATAATTTGAAGCTCAATAGCATTTGAACAAAATGACTCACTTTCATAAAACATACTGTAAAGTTGTTCATCTTCGTGAACACTTTACAAACACTTTACTAATGCACACCGTTCATATTTTTCATAATTATTCAAATAAACTGTAAATCATATGTAAAATATTGCTATTTTTCATTTGAGCGTTAGTGTTTACGTCCATTTGGTAATGAAAAGTAGCAATATTTACATATGATTTACAGTTTATTTTTATAATTATCAAAAATATAAAAGGTGTGCATTATAGTTGACACCTAGATAAACAGCTAACAGTTGTTTTTTATGACTGTTAGTCATTCTCCTTGCATGCTATTGACGTTAGAGAAGTGTATAGTAGTTTCGCATGTAACTTTAGAGACGGTCCCTAGATTTGCGAATATCGAACGTCCAACGTCAAGCCAACTTTATGCCAGTAAAAGACTGCACATCGAGAGAAATAAACAGCAGATGTGCATGGTAACAACTTCTTTAACGTGAGCAAACGCTGCTAATACACATATACATTTGTTAATAAAGTTAATAAACCGAAACCATGCATGTTTTAATGCTAGTGAATAAAAGGAATCAATCCACTCGCATGCATCTGCTCATCATGACAGTACCTGGATCAGTGAGCTGCGTCTCGAGCCGATGACGTCACTTCCAGGGAGGCATGTTGTACACGCCCCTGCCCCTTGACTCCACCCCCACGTCAAAACAGCGCCACAAAGCGAGACGCGCAGAAAAATGAAGCGCACAGGAAAAACTGCAGCGCAAGCTCAAACTAGACTGACACGCAAAATAAAATCAGTGTTGCAAATAAAATAATAGATATGACCATGGAAAATATGTATTGCAAAATCATTTATTTTGCGTGGTATCATTTATGTTTTGCAATTCTTTATTTTTTGTTTGCAAAAAAAGCAAATTATTTTCCTCAATACTTTAATTTTCGTTTGCAAAACTTTATTTTCTTTTGCAAAACTTTATTTTTTTTGCGTATATATATGTGATATTATATTGACTCCATACTGCCCACACTGTCCCCACAGAAAACCCGCAGGGGGCCCATGTTTTTGCTGGGTGATCCTTTACATTCACAGTACTTTAATGAAATTCACTTTAAACAGATAAAGCTGAACTTTGATTTATTGGCTTTATATTTTGGGAGAAACTGAAAGGGAATAAGACTAATACACTGGCATAAAGATTCAGTTTCAGTTAAGAAACTAAATAGTTAAAGCTCTCTGCAGCCACAAATTTAATTTTGTTCTATAAAATCTCTATGAGTTTGAAATATTCATAAGTTCTTTCCAGTCCTGTAATTTGGAGATCAAGATCAGTTTTGGGCTTTTGTCAGCTCTGCAGTTCATTCAATTCATTTCACGAACAGGACTTTTATTTTGCTCTGGCGGTGTGATGTCATAAGGCTGCGGGCGCTCCCGCGTTCTGTGATGTTGGCTGAAGAAAGGTGTGTGATTTTAATCATTTAATCATTATAAAACTTAGAAATTAATTGTTACCGACTGTGTTACTGTAATGCTTATTTAGTGTTATTAATGAAGGATATTGTGTGCTTGTAAAGCGCAAGAGTAACAGAAACGGTGCGTCTCGTCTCTCTCTGAATCTGAATCAGTTCATCATCGAGTACTGATGGAGAAACGGAGCTTTTTGAAGATCCGAGTCAAATGATTCGTAAAATGATTCAGTGATTCGAATCAGCGCACGCTCAAAACAACAAAAACAAAAAATGAAAACTTGAATAAACCAACTGAATTTTTTTCATTGACATTGTAAATCTATTACATATAATCTACAAATTAATAAACACCAAATATAATCTTATTATAAATATGAATAGTTTATTTTGTGTCCCTTCATTTGCTAGTTTTTTTTTTTCTCATCAGGTGATTTAAGTAACTCTGACTCTGACTGACTCCCTTACTAGTGTGCTGACTACTGAACTAGGGAGCAGATTGAGAAGAGATAAATTTAGTTTATTTTTTCTTTCTGTCCATTGTTCTCATCTTAAACAGGACAGTGTTCAAACAAACAGAAAAACTCCTGCTGAGATTCTGAGACACACACTGTTATAAAGATGGAGTTTATTAAAGAGGAGAGTGAAGAGATGAAGATAGAAGAGACATTCAGAGTCAAACATGAAGATACTGAGACACAAACAGGTTAGTTTTCATTCTCAAAGCTGAGCTCAGTTTGATTTGATCTTTATTAAAATTACCAGCTCTGTAGAAACCAGGAAAAATAATACAGAAGTAGCCCAAACAAAACAGTCATTGAGTGTAACATTAAACCCAATATGTACTGCTTTATTAAAAACAATCAAAAACTTTTTTCTATCACTTATTTTTTGCATCAGTCTCCATAGAATTCTTGATTTTAATTGATTCTCATTTTTAAGAACTGATATTGATTCTTAAATCCCTGTCTATGCTGTTTCCAGTTAGCCTGACTACGTCAGACTTCGTACTTCCGCTCAATTTCATTTCGGTTCTGTACTCAGTCTGAGATAGCGACCAATCTTCTAGTTTTCCTCCGGCCTCAAAACAGCCGGCCAATCAACGAACAGAGGGCGGAATGAGAGCCGTGACGTAGACGCTAAGCACCAAATTAAGATCGTAGTTTAGGTTAGGGAAAACGACAGCGAACATGGAGACACAGGATTCTGTTCGCAGAGTGTTTGTTTTACATTTTGAATGGAGGTGATGTTGTGGCCCTACTTGTGACAGGTTTTGGAAAGAGTTTTAATTAACTGTTAACGATCGTCAATGAGAAATTGGGGAGGCCAAAGTCCGACAAGGCGATAATTGTGATTGTGTCCCCCTGGGTTGTTCTCATGCAGGATCAGGTTAAAAGAGGCAGCGAAACTCGCTCGATGGTTTTGTTTTCGCAGCATTCCTGTGTTTACTACAGAAGTTTGAGGCAGCTGAGCGGGCGCATAACACACGTCATAACTAAACGTTATGTGATTGGCTTACGGGTAACCAATGATTTTAAACTTCAGACAAATGCACACATCCACCCCGTTCTATAAAGAAAACCAAACAAAATTAAGTGAAGTAGCAGAGTTTGGTATTACCAGGCTAGTTTTCAGTTGTTACTTTTGAAATTAAGGATTATACATTTAGCTGGTTTTATCAGGAAATTCAAACAATATTGTTTTGTCAGTCTTTAATGTGCTGTGACCATAGACTGTATAAAAACATGGACGTAGTGTCCGTGACGTCACCCGTAGACTCCTGAAGAACGTTTTTAAAGCTTAAAGTGTGCAGAGTGAGCCATCGCCATCTTGGCAGCTCTTCACCGTGCGACTCCCCCAGATAATCGAAAATGGGCAAAAAGGTGGGAGCCGGTTGCTGAAGCCACGCCCACCTAGGACGATAAAATTAGCAATATCGGCAAACCACCTGTCACTCGTGGCCACGCCCTTAATTATGCAGAACTTTAAGGCTTAATATAATTTAAACGGATGAGTTATAAAAAAATTCACCCCCTCACAGTTGTCATGAAGGGTAAAATTAGCAATATAGACCAAAATAATTTTTTGCTCCAGGCTGTAAACGTGTTTTTCTGCTGTAAATTTAGGCATTTTAACATGGGGAGTCTATGGGACTGACTCCCTTTTGTGCCTCAAGTGGACAGTCGATGAATTACAGTTTTAGTAAGGATCATCTCTTCACTTCCTTGTTGGCTTCACGAGAGAGCGGGGGTGCCGCTTGGCTGTGACAGATCACTGTTGCCGCCTCAGATCAAGCAAATCAGCAGTAAAAGATCATCTCTTCTGCTTTACTACTGATTACAGCACAAAATAAACATGAATGAACATCAGACTGGATGTTGAAAGAACCAGTAGGCTGTAATTTACAGAAATCCATTTCATGTGTAATGTAATCAGTCGATCAGTGTTTGTACTGTAGCAAGACATCAATAAAACAGCTTTTAACAATATGACACATAATATTACATTTACCTCATTAAAGTCATTCAGTGACCATAAACTCAATCGCACAGATCAGCACAAAAAATAACTCTAGAAGGAAGATTGGCTAAATAGACGCACCATTACATATTCATTATATATATTTTTACCATTCTTCAGTATTTAACATATGTTTGAATAAATCTGTGAATGTTTATATTTAAAAAAAAATGAATTAGACTAGAAAAATAATTATGTAATTATTAAGATTATTATTATGAATTAAACTTGGTGATCTCCTGTACGTAATCAGACGCATCAAGGGAGACTGATTTCAGAGGCAACTGTCAATTTGCATCTTTGCCTTAACACAGGCACACACTGTATGATTTATAATAGTCCTTCAAAGGGGTCATATGATGCGATTTAAATTTGTCCTTTCTCTTTGGAGAGTTACAAGCTCTTGGTGAATAAAGAAGATCTGTAAAGTTGCAAAGACTAAAGTCTCAAATCCAAAGAGATATTCTTTATAAAAGTTAAGACTCATCCATACCCCCCTTATACGGCTCGTTCTAACACACCCTCACTTGTCTACGTCATGATGTGGGAAGATTTGCATAACGCCGCCCAAATGTTCACGCAAAGAAAGAAGACGTACCTTTTATTCTGTCTGTTGCCGCCGCTGCCATGTTGTGGAGTCGCTGTGTTTCATTGAAGTGAAACTTTGTTTAGCCTTCCAAAAGAGGACATGACTAGAAATCAGTGGTTAAGTTGTACTTCAACACTGTTCTAGAACAGTCCAACCCAAATATTCAGATGTGTGCAGCAAATTTAATGAAGGACGAGGACTGTTTCCTGAGAGAGTAGCCTACAATGCGTCTGTGGCACAACGGCTGTAGAGTAGGCTTGTTGTTTCTCAGATCACAAATGCAGACATGGTTTTATGTTTACGCAGTGCAAGACCCAATGCATAAAAAGACAGTATAAATTATTATGTTACTCCTAACGGTACATTGACTGAACTGCTAAAAGAGAACCGATGATGGGATGTGCACGAGCAGAGCAGCTGGACTGAGTCTCGTGCTGCTGGCCTGAAAGACGGCATAGTATGTTAAGGGGCATAACATTTCCGTAACACGCTTGAGGCATTCGGCCAATCACAAAGCACTGGATAGCTGGCCAATCACAGCACACTTCGCTTTTCAGACCGATGAGCTTTGTAAATATAGATGCGATTCAGAAGGCGGGGCATAGAGGAGGAACAATAATGTACAGTATGTGGAAAATAATGTGTTTTTTAACCTTAAACCACATAAACACATTTCATTACACAAAATACACAAAATAATGTTCATTTTAGCAGCATCATATGACCCCTTTAAGCTAAATATACCAAAACAATAAATAACTGTATTGCATCTTTTTTAAAACAGACTGTTCAGATTAAGATTCAATAAATACAAAGCTGGGGTCATATTAAAGTTTAGTTCAAGAAAATATTTCATTACCCTATGTATTTTCTTCCAATATGGAAAAATTTTGTCACAGTACCAAAATCAATGAACGAATGTACCATTATCTTTTTCAGACTAGAACAGTAGCATTGATAAACATCTTCTTAACATGCATCGGTGTAAGATATATCATATAAGAAATTTTTTAAAGTTGAGCTCATGGATCCCAAGGGAAGTACATTTACAGTACATATTATCACATACAACAGCCCAGTCATTCTCTTCAATGGTTTGTCCAGTGTCTTTCTCTCAAACACCGTTCAGTCCCGGCAAAGCAGAGGTGCAATTACTAGACAAGATGTCATATGCCCTTGATATCGATGCCTTTAAACAGACTGGATTCAGTAAAACGTCTTCGATTTCTGTTGTTTGTGATCTCAACTCTTCTTTGTCTATCTTTGGTTTTAAAAAATGCCACAACTGAAGATATTTGTAAAAATTGGACTTTGGAACTTTATATTGTTCCACAATCTGCTGGAAAGACTTTAGAGTGCCCTCTCAAAATATACAAGATATTTGAAAGATTCCCAGTGTCAGCCATGCTGAAAGATTGAAAATAATGGTTAAATGAAAGTGGGGAAGATAAGGAAAGAGAGGTACAAATTTTTTGACCCACCCAGTCTCGATTCAATTTCAAATGTTCGCCATCCGATAGATGAGTTTCTTGAAGCATGGCAATTGTGACTTTCCTTTTTTAGAAATGTCAGTATTTTTTCCCTTTTACGAAATTCCAAAAAAAAATAAAAAACCAAGTCATAAATCTAGTCGTGCTCTGCATTACGATAAAGTGTGACCAAATAAGAGACTTGTTAATGTAGTTTTAAACAAAAAGATAAAACAACAAAAGTATCTGATAGGCAATTTTTTAACCTTGAAGAACAAATAACAAAAAAAAAAACCTCCCTCTCCCCCACCCCGGCTCCATCCCGGCTCCATCCCCAACTGAATACCCCTAAACCTGGGTGTCTGTACCCCACTGGACTCAGGTAAACAAAAATTATACCTGCTACCAACATAAGATTCGGGATCATACCTATTTTGAGAAGCGCAAAGTTAATCTGCTCCAGTAAAATAGACATCATTACCCCGCAGTACTCATACAGCAGCATCCTCCGAATATGGTAAAGATAAGAGAGTAGGTAAGAATCCCTTTATCGCTTATTTTGCTCTATGAACTCCTCCACCGTGGCCGGAGTGCTGAACGTGTGAAGCTCTGAATCATAAAGACAACACAACTTGGCCGGGTACACGAATCCACAGAACATTTTGCGTTTGACTAGAATCTTCTTCACAGCATCGAATTCCCTCTGCTTCCTCATCACTTCCATCGAGCGATCTTGAAAGCTCCTGAAGCAGATGCAAGGGATTGGTGTGACCTCTCAATTTCAAGCCTAAGATCAAAAGAGACAGGTCAAGCCATTTCAGTATCATTTCCCTCAGGAATTGGGGGAGCGGGGTAGAGCCCTTAGCTTTCTCGGGTAATCCAACGATTCACAGATTCTTACGTCTTCCTCGGCTTTCTAGGTCATCCACATTAGCTTGAAGCAGAGTCACAGTTTTCGTCAAAGCAGAAAGTTCACCTTCGTGGGCCCGCAGAGCATCCTCTGTGGTAGAGATTCAGAAGCAGAGGTCGATATAACATCGAGACGACTTTAGATATTGTCAAAACGACCACGTGATCACTAAATTTGGGCAATATTTCTATCAAAAGCTGATCAAAGATATCGATTGTTTATTAATTTAGATATTTGAGTATTCTGAAAATCCCATACTTTCAATTATTCGTTCACTGCAGACCCAGTATCGCTTTAGAAGTAACATTTCGGCCGATTGAATGCTCTTCCCGGACACAAACTCGTCAGTTCTGATCTTAAACATTGGATGCAGGGTAAATATCTACCTTTAAGTCGGTCGCGCCCAGCTTACTCGTACAAAAAGCATAGTTTTTATATATTTACGAAAACTGCAACTTATTTAAGACGAATAGTCAGAAATCGAAATGGACTCAATTGATGTGCCCCATGCTCCATCTGTTAAACCCTTCGTATGAACAATGCTGAACACAAATTTGAGGTAATACCTTCGCTTTAATCTACTAGTAATAATGAATTAAGAATAATGCAGAATAAATCAAATATAACAATTTATTATCAGTCAGGTAAAATTGTATCATGCCAATTACATAATGAAAATAATTAGAAGCCAATTTAGAAAGGATAGGGTAATTGTAAATCACATTGTAGTTGTGTTGCAACTTTAGCTTCTGCACAAAGACACTGTAGCCATATTGGGAACGGCCAAGTGATCCATGCAGGAGGCACACAAATTTAACATAGTCACACATGTAACAGTTATCCTAATTTAAGACACATGGTCTAAAATGCATAGCAAAGCACTCAGGTGTTTTAGAGAATAAACTTAACTAGCCAATGTGTACATGTAATAGCACAAACAACTATACAGTGTGCTCTGTAGGCACACAATGTGTTCAACACAATTACATAATAGTATACCTGACTTCAGGAAGATACATAGTATGGAGCATATGAAATACACTCCACACTACGGGCTTTCTGGCAACAGAATCGCACAGTAGTGTTTTGTCACTTCCCTTAAATACTCAGACCAGACAACAAAGAAATCTTCAAATCAGTTGTAAAAACATAAAAGACCTTTTGGTTTTTTAGGCTCCCGTGATCACATCAGGGTCACACCTGGCTGGAGATAAACATTCTCACAGACCCCTAAAGGGGGACACACCCCCTCCTCAGCAAAACACAATTCTACAAAAGTTTTCAATCTTTCTTATAATATAAATGACTACTGTGAAATTGAGACCATTTTACCAATCGCACAAAGACCTTTAAAATGACACCAAACATGAAAAGTTTACAATCATGAATCCTGAAGATATAGTAAATGTTTTATGTGAGCGTAACAACTTTTAGATGCCTGGACCATGCTGCCCTGGGGGGAAGGATGGGTGAAGGTTCCAAAGAGCAAATGGTCTTTCTTCCAGATCTTCCTATCTGTTTGTTTGGTCCACGAGGAGATCAAAGCCCATTGTTTTGGTGCATCTGCATTTGCATTGCGAGAGTTCCTGAAAGTCTGGTTCAGTGCTCCTGTAGCTCAAGATAATTTCACTCCTTACAAGCCCTTATTTTCCATTTCTGAAGTTAATTGGCAACTCTAATGATGATGTAATTATCTTTTGACTCCCCTTCCTTAAAAAAAAATATATATATAAATAAATAAAAACACCTCAGTTGTAGGAGATATGCGAGCGAATAACAGATTTAAAAAAGAAAAAAAGTGTGCTTGGTTTCCGAAATAGAATTGAAGTGGCTTAATTTAAAATAAATATTAGTTCCCAGCCAAGATCCTCAATCCAAAGTTGCAAATTTAACTTATGCGCAAAATTGGAATATCGCACAAAACATTTGCAAACAAGTAGCGTTTCCATCCAATGAGTCAAAGAGAACAAAATCATCACTTCCTGATAAACTGGCAATATTCATCATTAAGAAAAGTAGGAGAAGCTACTGAATATTATTGTTTTCCTATATAATAAATTACTTGCACCTCAGAATGAGCAGACGAAACACAAATATTTGTGCTTATTGCTTTCGGAAGAGGATGCTGCTATAAACATTTCCCGATGGTTTCGGAACGCAGTATTTCGATTTAACAGTGCTAAAAGGTCAATTAGCTTAAAAACAGAAATACTTTGATGACATGACTTTGCCCAGGAATGGAAAACCCAGCTTTCCGAGATGACCATTTGCACAATATTTTCAAGTGCTGATTATGTGTGTGTGTGTGTGTGTACTGTGTGTTTGTGTGTGTGTGTGTGTGTGAGAATAATGTTTTACTGTTAAAATGACACTGTGCAAAAATTTACCTGTTCTCAGTTTATGATATAATTTAATTATTGTTTCTCAGTATTTTGTGAAGAACATTTCTGGAAATGCTGAGCTTTTCTGAACTGAACTGATTATTATATAATAAATGATTGTCTCAGTCAGTATCATATCATGCAGACAGCAGCTCTGAAGATCTAAAGCTGATCTGTTGATGCAGGTTCTGGGCGTCTGGAGAACCAAACAGCTATCAGGGAAAAGAGGAAGACACTGCTCTGAATTATTCTCCAGGATGGGCTGATTTTCCATGTGATGATATTTACAAATGGATCTGCGAGAAGAACATTTTGAAATGACTCATTACAATAAACTTTTATTGAATATCTAAATATGTCTGTTAAACATCAAGTCGTGTATTTAGTAATATACCAGTTTTTATTTTAATGACATTTTAATTAGGTTATCATGTAAAAATAAATAAAAATAAAAAACCATTGTAATATTACAACTTTTACATTAAACAATTTAAAATCACTTTGTTTTCAATGTTCATCAACCTTTGTCACATCTGGAGATCAAAAATAAAATCTGAATGTGTAAAACAACTACAGACTGAAATAATATCAGTAATACGCTGCTGTTTGTATGAACATTTCTATTATATCATTGTTCCAATACTCTTAAAGGGGGGTACAATGCTGTTTCATGCATTCAGAGTTGTTTACACTCTTAAAGAGTTGGATTCTCATGCTAAGCATGGACAAAGTTTTAAAAAACAATTTGGACATATGACGGAGTATTTCTATGCCAAAAATCGTACTTCGGCTTAGTACAAATTTCGGAGCGGGATTTTTTTTTTCAATCTTGGCTCTTCATGACGTAGACGCAGGTTGAGCTTCTTATATGGGCATTTCTCCTGGAAGAGCGGGATCTCGCCCATCAATGAGCTTCATCTGGCGGCAGCGCTGCACAGGACTTGCTCAAGAAGAATGTCTCCTGAGAAGTGTGTTTTTGGTTGTAAGAGAAAGAATATAGCTGCAAGCAGCAATTACGGGGCCAAGCACCACAGAAGCAAGCTTCAGACCACCGGCAGGAATGAGTAATTAAAACCATTTTAAGAGTATTTTAGGCAAAATGGCTGAAAAATCATAAATACAACAACTAATAATATGATTTATTGACTTATCACTGTTGATCAATAGGTGGCACTGTAACCAAATTAATGTGGCATGGTCAGTGTGAGGTAACAATGGCACATACCAAGTTTGGTGTCAATATGTCAAATATTTGGAGAGATGCAGCCTGAGATGCAGTTTAGCACTATGCCTAAAATTTGTAGCGGCGCTGTACGAAAACGGTTTTCGAAAATCCACAATTTTTTGTCAGCACAGTCTGAAGATCATCTGACTCGATTTTGTTGAAAATCGGACCAACAGTTGATGAGAAGTGCAAAAAAAGTAGGTATTCAACATAAATCAAAATAGCCGACAATAAGTTTGGCTTATTATGACATAATTGATATGCATGTTGTCGGCATGACCCAAGGAATATTTTGAGACCAGTTTCATTACAATAAGTCAATGCAATCAAAAGTTATTAGCATTAGTGAAAATTTCATAATTAAGAATTAATTAATGGTTTATTACTCCAGACCAATAGTTGGCGCTGTTACCAAATTGATGTGGCGTGATCAATTTGAGGTGAGAATGGCACATACAAAGTTTGGTGTAAATATGTCAAAACTTTGCAGAGATACAGCCTCAGATACATTTTGGCACCTTTCCAACAAATTTGTTGGTGCGATAAACGAAAACCGTTTCGTATATTAACACGACTTGATTTTGGTGAAAATCTAACCAACGGTTGATGAGAAGTAAAAAAGAAAGTATGTTTTGAACATAAATCAAAATGGCGGACAGGCACAATATGTTTCCATTACACTTAACTGCCCACTTTAATAATGAAAAGTGTTTTGCAGTCATTGGGAAATGTGAGGCTTTTTTGTAAAGTATTTAGACATGGTTAGTCTTAATATTTCTGGTGTAGCAATCTAAAGAGTAACATGGATAGTGTGTTTAGAAAAAAGAGGGACTTACAGAATGTTGACAAGGTGAAGATTTTGTTTAATGTGTTCATTACTATTATTGTGGCTTTATGAACAATAAATACTTCATTACCGGGTATTTTTTTTTTTTTTTTTTTTTTTTTTTGTGAAAGTGTAGATGAGCTTGATAAAGAGCTGGCTTTTTCAACTCCCAAACAGGTTTGCATTTAGTAGCAGTGTGGTTTGTTAAATTAAGCTAATAGTGTTATCTGTGACCTGTGACTGATATGTATGTACAGAGTTTACTTAAATAATTGCAGATGATTATATCATCCAAAATGTTTTGTATTTAACTATCCAAAAGAAAATAATTCCAGACAATGTAGACTGCAAACAGAGAAAACATTACAATATATTCCAAGGCCTTTAACATATTGATTTGTATATATTGTACAAGTTGTTTTTATGTTCTCTATGTATATGTACACAAACGGTATTTCGTTTGCATGATATTATGCAAATATAATAAATGTTATGTTCATCGTGCGATGAATCGACAGCGTCATGATAATGAAATCCCACGTACATCAACATGAAGAACATTCAGTTAGTGTATGGATTATTTAATGTGTGGCTGAGCAGTGTAGCAAAGGATAATCATGTGATTCTGTACTGTAATAATATAGAAAAATTAAAAGGGTCTCAAACAGAAATGACTCTGAGCGCTCACTTAAAGGAGTCGTAGAGTTGACCCGTCTGAAAATGATTCACTGTTGCTAGAAAGTATTACTGTGACCCCCTAAAGTATGTACACTTTTGGAGTATTGTGGTTTTGGAAGAAAAGTTGTATTTTCCCATATATTGTTTTTCCATTTTATATTGACATGCTAAATGTGATGGAAACCTGAAAATTGTTATGTGTAAACCATTGTTTATTGCCGAGTGAGATCGGGACTTATTTTGAATTGTGAAAATGAACGGAGGACTCGTACACTGTAAAACCTGACAAGTCACAGTAACTCAAACCGTTTGAGTAAACAGATTGCCTTTACTTAAACCATGTAAGTTTTAAAACTTTGCAATTATGTAATCAAGTGATTAATTAAGTGCTGACTGAGCTTTAGTGATGAACAGCTGCTGTTAACAAACAGAATCACCAGCTCCACTTATTAATAACCAGACTGACTGTTTATTTCTGTCAGACGTCTACAGAAGATCTGATTGAGAATTAACAAAGGTTTAGATGTTGATTTATTGTTTCATTTGAAGTAACCATGTTAGAGATCAGTGTTTGCTTTAGTTGGGCTCTTGACCCTTGATTTCTGTCTTAGATAATTTTTTTTGGATGTTGTAACCATGTGTTTTTGAAACATGTTTGTTATAACTCAAAAAAAACCAGAGAAAATATGATCAGGTGTTGGTTGTTATACAGCATATTGGTGATGATAATCGTCAATTATGAAGCTGTTCAGAGTTCAAAATCTTACTAAATAGGTGTTCTATAATTAGTTCAGTGAATTACAATGAAAGCCATTCAAAAAGTCAGTGGTTCTTTCATAATCAGTTAATATAAAGGACTTTCCAAACAGTTTGGTCTCTCTATGGTGTCAATTAGTCACACACAGACATCAATAATCAGAATATGAACCTCAACAATGGTTACGAAAAAAAAAAAAAACATGCTGCAATGCATGCTGGGTACTATTGTAGTACAAAACTCATCCATGGCTCCCAGCATGCTCTGCTGCATTGTTTTTTTTATTTTTTATGGTCACCATTGTTGAGGTTCATATACTGATTATTGATGTCTGTGTGTGACTAAGTGACACCACAGAAAACCAAACTCTTTGGAAAGTTCTTTATGTTAACTGATTATCACAAAACCACTGGCTCTTAGAATCACTTTTACTGTAATCAATCCAACTAATTACACAACACCAATTTCATCAGAGATTAGACCTCAAACAGTTCAATAATCAATGATTATGATCACCAACATACAGTATAACAACCAACATCTAGGTACAGGTTAGATACAAAAAAAAAAAATGCTAACCTGAATGCACCTTAAGTTGCTTTGGATAAAAGCAGCTTATAAATGAGGGCAAGACGCGAGTGTGTGTATAACACGGGAGATGATATTTTCTCTGGGCTTTTGAGTTACAACAAATGGTTACAACAGCCAAAGAAAAAACTAAGACATAAATCAAGGGTCAAGAGCCCAACTAAAGCAAACACTGATCTCTAACATGGTTACTTTAAATGAAAACACAAATCAACATCTAAACCTTAGTTAATTCTCAAATCAGATCTTCTGTAGACGTCTGACAGAAATAAAGTCAGTCTGGTTATTAATAAGTGGAGCTGGTGATGCTGTTTGTGGGGTTGTTTAATCAGATCTTGAGAGATTTCATGTATTTTATTTCAGTTCATTTTATCCTAGGCTGTGTCTGAAGTCAGATGTAGTTCTTGTGTTTCTCGTTTCTTCTTCAGTAATTCTGTTTGTTAACAGCAGGTGTTCATCACTAATGCTCAATTATCACTCAATTAATCACTTAATTATTTAATTGCAAAGTATATCTTCTTTCAGTGAACTCAACTGAATTAAGTTCAGAGTACTCACATCTATTAGTTTTAAAACTTAAATGGTTTAAGGCAATCGGTTTCCTCAAACGGTTTGATTTAACATAACTTGTCAGGTTTTAGTGAGGCTGTGTCTGAAGTCAGTTGGCGTTCTTGTGTTTCTCTTTTCTTCAGTAATTCTGTTTGTTAACAGCAGGTGGTTCATCACTAATGCTACAATTATCACTCAATTAATCACTTAATTACTTAATTGCAATGTATATCTTCTTTCAGTGAACTCAACTGAATTAAGTTCAGAGTATTCATTACTGTTAAGTTTTAAAACTTAAATGGTTCAAGGCAATCGGTTCCTCAAACGGTTTTGAGTAAACCCAACTTGTCATGTTTTTAAGGATATTTGTTTACACAAAAGGTTTGAGTTACGTTCTTGTATTGTCGGGTTTTACAGTGTGTTAGTTTTAAAACTT
This sequence comes from Cyprinus carpio, assembly GCF_018340385.1. Lineage (NCBI taxonomy): Eukaryota > Metazoa > Chordata > Actinopteri > Cypriniformes > Cyprinidae > Cyprinus > Cyprinus carpio. The sequence continues at coordinate 28,771,423 of NC_056575.1, read as the reverse complement.
AAAAGATTTAAGGCAATCGGTTTCCTCAAATGGTTTGAGTAAACCTAACTTGTCAGGTTTTTAAGGATATTGGGTTTTGGACAAAAGGTTTTTACTTTTGTCGGTTTGAGTTTTTTAGTTACTTGTGAGGAAACGTCAGGTTTTTTACAGTGTGTTTGCCGAACCGGTAGAGGAGCAGTGTTGCGGAGCTGCGCGCCCTCACAGTCGTACAATCGCCATTTTCTGCGACACAGATACACGTGTTTCTGTCTGCTCTATTCCTATTGTTTGTACAGGTATGACTGTCACAGCAAAAAAATTATTTACACACGAGTAATGTTATTTCTATGTGTATTTTCATGTTGTAAATAAATTGTTTATTTGATTGCGATCATCATAAAAACAGTAATTAGACGAGGCTTTCTTATGGCATATGTGTGTAGAAATGTTAATAGGTCACGTGATGCTGGCAGTTTGTGTTACATGTTCTGAACCAATGACGCGAAACAAAAGATTCGGTCAAATTGTGAAGCTTCATGAAGCAGAATTGTGAAACTCGTTCTTACTAGATATTGTTGAATAATGTTTTTTTTTTATTGTGGTTTACAAATAGTCTTGTTGTTGATGTACAATATTAAAGTTGAGCCACTGTACTCACATGTACTGTTTAAATATGTTTGTTGTACCTTTCTGGGTAGTAAAAAAGTAAAAGGTTTTGCTGGCAAAGTAGGCATCAGTGAGCCATTGGCTTGTTCGCAAATATTGATTTGTGTCCTGAAGATGAGTGCAAGGCTTATGAGTGTGGAACGACATGAGGGTGACTAATAAATGACATAATTGACATTTTTGGGTGAATTAACAGTTTAAGAATTAATAGCGATATATGCGGAGCTAGGTGTAAAATCTAAAAGAGTTTGAGCAGTGAAATTATAGATTGGTTGTTGTATTCTTTGTTTTGTAATAAAGCATAAATACAGTGGGGAGAAAAACTATGAAAATGGAAAAAGTGAGTTTTAACTACAAATAAAGTAATTCGGAGAGTAAAAAAGTACATAGCAAATAGTTATATAGTAAAGAATTTTTCATGTACTTGTATATTTATTATCTATATTTGTAGAAATGAAATAAGCAAGCTTGTATTTTGGTGGTGTGTTTTTTTAATGACAGGTTTCATAAAAGTATATTCTATTCCTACAATAAGAAATATCCTAATACATCGTACAGCTTACAGTATTGTAATGTATCACACCATGTTGTATTGTGTTGCTTGTATTGTGATGTATATTGTTTTCAGCAGAGTGTAGCTAATATACAGCTCTATTAGGAATATTTACAAAGCAATGGAAAGGGGATGTGCAAGCTTAACATGTGTAGTGTTTGTATATTGTCTAATTATGCATTTGTTTTTTAGGTGACAGTTAAGATCAAAATGGTGCAGGTCCTGGAGGAGAAAGAGACGATGGTTTGGGGTCAGAGGGTGCGTAGGAAGAGCGTTGTTGTCACTGATGCAGATGAGTTACTGCTGCTAACTCTCTGGGGGACGCATGACCTGATGCAAGGCTTGTGGTACGAAATAAAAAATGTTTCTGTGAGATAATTCAAAGGCATGGCCACACAACAGTGCAGACAACAGTGAGCCAGACAGAGGACTGTGGTGTAGCAAAAAACTTCACTGATGCAGAACTGCAGACTGTAGTAGGAGAAATCCTGGATGCAGATGTGAAGATGGAACATTTCTGTCCTAAACATCACTTGTTCTGGCTGTCAATGCAAGCACTTTGATGACACGGTGTAACCAGTGTAACAAGACGTCCAAAACAACAGTGGAGTTTCATATCAGTGTCAAGGTCAAGTCTGCACAACAGAAGATTAATCTGGATAATGTGCAGATTCATGAGTTGCTGTCTGTGAAGGATGAACAATCGGTAGACGCTCACAGCCTTGTTGCAGATATTCTTGTGCATGATGAGATGCACATTCAGACGTGGAGGGACTTCGTGACTAAAGTCTCATTTGTTGAGAGAAAGTGGCCAGCAGTAGTGCAGTACTTCTCTTACGATGAAAGACACAGCAGGCAGAAGCACAGAAGACTCTGTGTTTGAATTGGAGGGTGAAGAGGCTGTAGCCCTGGAAGGATTGTTTGATGAAGGAGAATGAAGAACTAACTGAAGGAGTCCTGGAGAACTGTGTAAAGTAATGCATGGTTAATAGGACAGAAGAGGCAATAACAGAGTAATACAAAGTTTATTTCAATGTGTCAGTTTTTTGTTTCTTTTGTGGAAAACTACTGAAGCTGTGGAACTCTGCGTAACAGTATTATGTTTGCTTTGTTGTGTTAAAGGGTAAATTTTGTGTTAATTCACCTTATTTTCCATGGCAACAACGGTGCCGCCATTCTGTTCGTTTTGTCATCTTACTTCTGGCTGAGGGGCCTGACGTACCTAAGCTAGTAGCTAGATAACAGAATGCAAATGTATCAAGTATTATATGCTCAGTTAAGGGCTGCATAACAATTGTATTAAAAATAACAATTGCACCAACGATGTTACGAACACAATGTGAAGCGGTCGCTAGTGTTGTGGTGCACTTGACAATTTACACCCACCACCTAAAGAAGAGGAGCACCTGAAGCAACGGCTGGAGGTGCTGAATTTGAAGCACCCACCCAAGCGCCTTTATGTGTGTTCATACCATTTCATGGACGGGAAGCCCACTGACGAACACTTACCCCGAGAAATGGCTCGACTACGATGTTCCAGTAAAGAAGTCACGCCGGGTGCTGAAAAGGTTGTCAGATTCGGCTAAGCTAACCTTAACTTAACTAGCTCGTTATGAAGTTCGTTCTATGGAGATTTATGATGTCCGTTCTATGAAATACATTTAGATCAGTAACAAGCAGTTAACGAAGTACAACAAATTTTCCATGATTACCATGGTCCACCTATTTATTTCACCTATTTATTATTTATTTTTACGGTAGTACAAGATATTACGGTACATTTACCTGTACAATATCTCACCTTATTCATGTTACAGAGATTGCAGGTGAGCAGCAGGCCAGCTACCTACATTTTTCATTCAGATATTGACCTACGTTTGAACACTACAGTTAGAGTGTGTATACGATTTTGTTTTTAATGCATCTTTCTCTCACACACACACACACACACACACACACACACACACTGTTTTCTAAAGTATGGGTCGCATCATACATTAATTCTCATGATGTATTTTAAGTACTAATGTAAAAATGTTTAATTATTTCCACAGATGTATCGATGGCAGCCAGTGATGCAGTGGACAGCTGTGAGGGTGATCAGATCCATATGCCCCTGATCTTGCTGAATGTCACCAGATGTTACCTGCTGTAATTAGTATTTCTTACAAACCTTTACAATGTCACCAGAAGTTACCTGCTGTAATTAGTTATCTTTATTGAACCTTTACATGTCACCTGACATTACCTGCTGTGAATAGTTTTTTTTTTTTATTTTTTTATCTTATTTGATTTTTTTTATCTTTAATCTCTGCTTTGAAGGAATCAGTCATGTCAAGCTTGCAAGTTAATTCCATCTTGGTTTATTACATATGGATATAAAAGGTGAAATTTTACAGGATGGTCAGTAGACTAAAAAACCTTTTATTTTAAATAAAAAGTCAGATGACATGCCGGGCAAGAGGGTGAGAAAAGCAAAATGCCTAGACTTTGGTGATGAAGATAATTGGGGTGGGATGTGTGTGAAGACTGGAACTATTTTAAATAAGTTGTTTTAAATTTTAAATTGTGTTAAACAAGAGACAGACTGTGATTTGTGTTTTTACTGGCAACCAAAGCCTCTGGGCTCTGGAAATCCAAAACAGGTAATTAAACAGCAAAGATTGATATATCAGATTAGGGATCATTTGTGTATTGGATTATCCATAATTAAATATTAAAAATGAACATCTTTGCCCTATAGAAAAAGGCCAAAGTTGCTGCACAAAGACGGGCGGAGGAGGAATTACTGTCTGAGGACAGTCAGTTCAGAGCAGAATTTGTCAAGCCAGGCCCAAACGACCTGCCAGAGCCAGATCAAGGCCTTACAGAAAGAAAATGCCAAACTGCAGAACATGGTTGTTAAAGGCAAGTATTGAGTTTTATATCAATCAATATATTACTCTAAATCAAATGGTATTAATTAATTGATACCTGAAGGTGATTCTAAATATGCTTTCTTAATCTAGAAAGCAAATCGCTGCCCACCTATGTGGTCAGATAGATTGACCGCATGCATTTTCAGAGCATGTTTGAAGAATAAATAAAAAATAATAATACCTCTTTATATTTATATAGCACTTTTCAAAATACTCTTAAGACGCTTTACAAAGAAGAAAGAAACAAAAAACCAACTTCATTGATAAATGACTATCCTAAAAGACTAAGAACTTACATGAACAAAAATCACTTGAATCAAAAAGAAGAAAATTAGTAGAGGAATGTAAGTCTTTTTAGGTGGGTTTTTTGTGACAATGTCAGGTTGACCCTTGACCGAAAACATATTTGTCACTCACACAGGTATAACGCAGAGAAATTAGGTTGCAATTTGTTCCATGTAACAAGTATCACCATCGGTTACAGTCTGTATCATTTTACTGATTGCTACTGTCTAATGAGCCATGTGTGCAAACAAGAATGATATACTGTACATCCATGTCAGTCCTATTACTCGTTCCTGTTTCCATGTGTTTATTTTAATAATGTCAATTGATTTGTATGCTTCTTGGACAGTTCAGCTCTAATGGGTTCCTTTTAGAAAACTGGAGATGTGGTTTTTCAGGCACATATTGGCTCTATGGTTGTTGTCTGTATAATTTGTTGCATTTTTTTTTTTCTTAGAAATTCCAGTCATTGTTGGTGGACGTGAGAAAGCTTGTATCCATCAACAATGCCACCAACAAAGATGTTGATGACCTGCTGATGCTGAGGGAGTGAATGGCCCCAGGTAAAACCGTCACTTTGCACACGACTTGCAGACTTTCACAAGTATTTATTAATTGGTAATTTTGAACAAACTTTATTAAAAAAAATTAAGCTTTTTTTGCCATATTCTATTGCTTGTGGGATTTTCTCCTGTTTCATTTCTTATTTATTATCTTTTTTTTGTTTGTTTACAAAAGGGTGAAAATCAGGAATGATGGAACAGTCACTGTCTCATCACATTGTTGGTAGGGATGCAAAAGCTAGTACCACCCCCAATGGGATGGCAACGGGTGTTACGTGATGGGGTCTGCTTCAGTGTAGAGCTTTGTCCTCGCTCAAGTCCATAACCTGAAAGCAAGCTAGTCCCCATGCTGATCGTCGGCAGGGCTCTCGACCGAGGAAACTTCAAGCTTTTCTAGGTAAATAGTTTTTCAGAGCTGGTGCTTTCCAGAATCTACCAGGCGGGGGGAGGGGTCGAGATTTTCTTAAACCAGAGGGCGGCAGCAGTGGAGGACGTGAGGAAGTGGTTAGCGTATGGATAATCTTTGTTTGTTCTGTTCCACAGACTGCTGTTGTAAACCAGTTTCCAATGGCCAAGGAAGCTGATGTCAGAAAAATCCATCAACAGTAGAATCTGCGAGCTAAGCCACAGGTGAAGTGCAAAAGTGTGTGGTCGTTTAAAGCAGCGAAGAACCAAGATGGAGCTCCTAACCAGGATACCGCACTGTTCTTTTTTTGGCATATTTCTTTGCACAGTTCCCACAGTTTTAATTTATTTATAATTATTTTTGTTTTGATTTTTCTTTAAAGAAATTTTATTTATATTTTATAACAGCACTGCTGAATGTTTAAAATAGACATTGTTCATGAAATTGCTTTATTTATATTTATTTTGTATATTTTCTGTTCAATGGTACCGTTTAAAAATGTTGCACTGTTACATTTATCTGACCGTATAAAAGGCCTCTTGTGGTTTTAATACTGGTAGGCCTGTGTAGGCTCTTTATTATCTGACTGATTAAAAGAAAATAAAGGTGGCTTATTAGTGTCCCATAGATTACCCATTCATTAGTCTGTGTTAATATGTGTATAAAGGTTTGCACATATATTGCAGATTGCCATATTTATTACATTCATATTTTAGATGTTACATGTAAATATACTGTATATATATCCCCATATATGTATATACATTGTATGTGCATGTTCTCAACTGTACACATATTGTGTATATATTTTATTATATATTTCCATATATTACACATTTAAAATATATTCCACAATAAATTGAGCACATATCTGTACATATATTTAATGTATATAATTCCATATAGTTTTACATATATCTAAAATGTATTCCACAATATATTGAACACAAATCTGTACATATATTTCATGTATATAATTCCATATAATTGTACAAATATTTAAAAATATATTATACCATCTATTAAACATACATGTGACACTAATATCTTTACATATATTACCAAAACATTTTCCCATATAAATCTAAATACATTATGGTGGATATTTATAAATATAATATTGCATATATTTCGGGATATATAAAACATTATTATATATTCATGTTTCAATATATTGTAATATATTGAAAGCGGCAATGATTTGTATATTTTGCAATATATTGCAATATATTACATGACTAATAATATAGTGTATAATATATGTATCATCAATCAATATTTATTCAATGTATTCAAATATATAATATATTCCTCCAAAACTACTGATGAAGATAGCAGCGCTATGATTGGGACTCCGGAAACTACTGATGAAGATAGCAGCGCTATGACTGGGACGCCGACAGGTAAGGTTAATGTTTAGCAAACAAATAAACAAAATCTGCTAACTTGTAGTGGTACATGCTTGTGTTCTATTTAAGTTCAGTCAGGGCCACTTGAGTCAAAAATACCATTAAACAATCATGCAAATAAAAATATGAAAATTAGAACTAAAAGAAGAATTGTCCCTAAGTTACATTTGGCGGTATGGCTCTGTTCTGAGTTACCCATCCTTTTCATGAGCTTCCATGAAAGCTCAGTCAGGGAAAAGCAGCAGCTTCTGGGGACAATCTCCCATTTAAAAAACTGGGAAAGCAGCAAATAAATTCCCCCCCCAAAACGACCCATACCAGGCAATCATCCCTGGTTCTTCCTGCTAAGTGAAGAGCCAAAGAGGATCAAAATGAGCTTTTCAAAAAGCCAATCTTATTTAGTAAAAAGAATAAGCCAATAGATCAACGTGAAGCTAGCAAGGAGGAATTGCCGCTAGAGCTAATGAAGCTGTAATTAAATAAGCCCCTTAGTTACTGAAGCAATATTTATTTCAACTACCGATCACAAGCATCACTCATAGCTTTCGAGCCTCAAGGATGGCTCGAGTATCTGACCGGAGGGTACCGTTCCCATGCTAAAGCTGCTGACGACCATCTTCCCATCAGCTTTAAGGGTAGAAACGGGAGAAGAGGAAAGCTGCAGTTGTTGTAGCAGCACCCTATGCGCAATGAAATGAGCCGAATAACACTCTGAGGGAAGCCCGCAGTATTTGACAAAGCAGACGGAACCGGGTGCAAACCAGGCTATGGACATAGGCTTTCCCTCCTCCGTTTGTAAATAATGGGTCCTCCAGATGAGCTTGTGGACGACTCCTCAGATAAGCCAACATAGACGACAGAGGACAAAAAGCAGAGTTAATTTTCAGAAACATAAACAAAAGATCCTTCCCTGTTCCTATCAGTTTTTGAGTGCTTTAGAAATATGGTGAAGACGAGGTGAGAAAAAAATTTAAACATCAGATATTGTGAGATCATGTGACGGATTGAAGGAATCTGAGTGTGTTGAAAACTCGCCACCTCTTGAGAAGCAGCCATAGAAAGCCCATAAGCAAAAAGATTCTAACATCATATCAGAATAAATCCCACAGCATCCCTCTCTCAGATGCTGATATTAATTTTTCCAAAAGTGTGAAGTGTGAGAGGGAGACGGTTGATCATTGCCTTTAGGTTTCTCTTTTTTAAGTCCATATAAGCAAGGAGACGAATTGCATGAATTTTTGAGCCAGTCTGAGGTGTGATGGATCCAAGTCAGCTGCAGGTTGGAATTGGATGCCGGACAAATCATGACTTTTGATGGATGAAGGCTGGCGTCAGTTTACGGGACTCAAAAACAGTGGACTAATTAAAAGCACTAACATATGACAACATTGACAGGAATGTATATTCACAGAGAAGGTGGCACACGAAAGAACTAAAAATGAGACCAAGCAGTGTCGTACATTTTAATGTCGAAGTTGCTATGACCACTGCGCATGTACTTGGCATCTGAATGTAAATAAAATTGAAGGGTCATGTCTAAATCTATGTTACAGTTTTGCTGAAAGGAGGGCAGGGACCAAGCTGGCTGATGCTGAAACCTGAGACAGCAGGCACACGGCGGGCGATTTGTCGTGAAATTCACAATCGTGAAAGAGAATCAGCAATTTGATTTGTTTAAAGCCCTGGAATCGTGAGCAGCTCGAAAAAAGAGACGTTATCCATGACAGATAACCAAGTAAGGGGCCTGACGAACTCTGTTGAGCCATTGCAACATGATTGATGCGACTTTGTGTAATAATATTAAACGTTGCCTCACTTAGTCGCAAAAAAAACCTAAATTTGTTTTTCTAGACCATTGTTTGCCCCCAACAGAATACCACCTCTCAACACTATGGGATATAATTCCAAACCAGAGCGGTGGACATGTTATCATCAGGCACGGATAGCACTCCTTTGGCCAGTTACTAAGCAAACCACTGACACATTAAAACCCCCCCCCCCCCAAAACCGACAGAAGGCGCAGCATCTGTATGCAAAGTTAAGGGGCCGCATGATGACCTCACGATCATAATAATGGAAAAAAGAAAATGCCATTCCAGTTTTCGTAGGAGCAATAGACCAGAACCTGCGATCTGATCTGTCAGCCTGCATCTCAAGGTAACGATGTCCTTAAGATCTTTTAACTGCTTTGGATCGATTGAGGAGTCTGGCACATATAAGACCTGCCTTGGAGGAATTACCGCATCGCGAAATTAAGATGCATAGTAAAGAAAGCAAATTCTTTTTGAAAAGATATGGACATCTGAGCATTCTCATGATTTCTCTGATGCGATTTAATTTCTCAAG
>NC_056575.1:28718958-28762095 GCF_018340385.1 Cyprinus carpio | reverse complement strand
GCGTCAACCATTCCACCAGCCTTGTGTCCGGCCGCCTGTGTTTTCCCTGTGACTCTGTTTTCCTTGTCTGGCTTGCACTGTGTTCAATAAAGACGCCTTGCATTTACATCCTGTTTCTGTCATACGTAACAACACACTGATGAACTTGCTGAATAAAAAGACTGATAAAGTGCTTTTCACTGAACATCAAAGAAACATTTTTAATTGACACCAGAGTTTAAGAGGCACAAACAACAGCCTACATAATAATTTAAATGAAACAGAGCAAATAGAATAACATTTAAATAAAATATTATATAAAATAATAAATAGAACATTTAAATGTTAGAATTTTTCAAATAAACTAAATTAACAATAACATCTAAAACACCACAAACAAGATTAATAGTAACAATAATAAGAATTAGGTAACATTTCAATAGAACTATTAAAATCCAAACTTGTGTATTTGTGCACGCACATGCATACATGGTCTCCTTGGAAAAAAGTAATTTGCTAAAAAACAAAAAATTGAATTAAAGGTTGTATCAGCGATTTCAGGCCCAACCATAAATGATCACATTCATCTAATCTTTCCTAACGATCCGCTAGCTGCCTGCCCCATAAGCAGGCGTCAAAAAACGCATCTCTGTAGGCAGCCTAGGCTCTGAGATCTGCACACAAAAACAGTTGCTTTCACCACCATCTAAAAACCAAAACAAATAGTGTTCCAACCAAGTTTTTTTTTTTTGAGAAGGTTTTGAGTGGAAGGTGGTGAAAACAACTGTTTTTGTGTGCAGATCTCAGAGCCTAGGCTGCCAACAGAGACACGGTTTTTTTGACGGCATGCTTATGGGTCGGCAGATAGCGGATCGTTAGGAAAGATTAGATGAATGCGATCATTTATGTTTGGGCCTGAAATCGCTGATACAACCTTTAAGAGAGTGCAATAAGGTGCCAATACTTGACTTATAAGTAGGCTATTAACTATGTATTATTGACTAAATATAATCATTATAATCATCCTGTTTCCAGTCTCTTCATTGCAGTGATCACTACATCGTCAGCTGCCTCATAGGTAAAGTGCTTCTTTGTACTTCGCAGCCTCTCTTTTTTTCAGCACTGCCTCAACATTCATGTGTTCACAGAGCTCTTTTGCAGTGGTCTGAGCATCTACAAACCCAGCTGCATGTTGACGGACTGAAGGAGTTTGCTAACTGTGTTAATTTTTGATAGAATGTCATACCAGACAACTGTGCAGATCTGGAACCAAAAAATATAGCGTTCAGCGTCAGTTCAGGCAGGCCGCGTAGTCAAGCTCCGCTATCAGCTGATACCCAGACCTAACAGCAACAAACAAGTCAAGAAGCGGAAGCCATTCAAGACGAAAGCAACGCTTCGGTCCGTCGGAGCTCTCGCCTGGCGAGTAAATCATATAGTCCTCCCAGTATCATTGACTGGCCACTGCCGAAGTTACTGGAAAGCTTGTAAAGACACAATATCCCAGCACCGACTGGAGCTACGCATAAGGAACTGTTTGCTTTGCTCTGTGAAAAAATTGACGTCCCAGCAGCAGATTTTCCTCCTCCTCCTCCTTTCTCCGGCAGGAAACAGGTGCAGAAGAGAAAGAATTTCGACACGGCTTCCACTCTGACTGATGTTGCACCCAAGCGGGCAGGTGGTTCAGCCGTCTCAAACAGAGCAGTCAACTCTTCTTCAGTCCAAAGCAAAGACCCAGTGTTGTCAGCATTGTCCAGCATTCAGTTTCGCTCTCCGACATGAACTCCAGAATTCAGGCTCTGGAGTCTGGTTCAACATCAAGGTCCTCGGCAAATCTTCTCTTCTCCGGCCCGCTTGCTGAGAACTTCTCATCGGCCACGGCGCCGGCGCGGCTGCCCGTGCTTACTCAGCAGCAGAATGATGACGTCATCAATTCGGGGACTATACCACGAAGAACGATGGGAAGTACAGTTCCAGTGTCTACAGGCGCTCCATTCTTTCCGCCGGCTGCTGCGATTTCTCATCAGTTGAGAAGCCAGATCGTTGCAGGTAATGATGTTAATCTTGTGAAAATATTGCTGTGCTCAGAAATGAGTGAGAAGCGTGTTGTTGACTGCGGCGATGTATCTGTTATGCTTAAAGACAGCGATCCCCGGCTTTTCAAAATTGCTAACTCTAGCTGAAAACGTGGCATTGATAACTCTAGCTCGAAGCCGAGCTTGACACATATTTCTGACTTGGCTTTGACTTATGGAGGAACTCTCTTCTATGACTATCAAAAGTCATTCTCTGCAAAAGCTGCTATGTTTATTCAACGTTTCAACCAGAGATTGGACAGGTCTGTAGTCGACTTAACCCTCATAAGCAGACATTTCACTGGTCATCAAGCTCTCGCTTGCTCAATCTGTGACTCTCATTCTCACACTCTCAATCTATGCCCAAAATCTGTGTCTCCTCCACCCTCTAAGCCTGGCTTTCAAACTGTTGACTCTAAGGTAACATCATTTGCTACTCCGTTGTGCTATAATTTTAATGAAAATGTTTGCAAATTCTATAATTGTAAATATGTTCATGCTTGTAGTTGCTGCGGGGGACGGCCACCCAAAATCTGTGTGCCCAAGACGAACCCGCTTTATGAAAAAGGAGAAAAAGAAATAAAGCCATCAACCCCAGTCAATGTTCCAAAGCTGGGTCAGGCACTGAGAAATCATCCTAACCACTGCTTCGTCAATTATTTAATAACTGGACTTATTCAAGGTTTTTTTGCAGGACTGTTATGGTTGCCTAATCATTCTTTTTCTTTCTGTAATAATTAGCTTTCTGCTGTAAAAGAACCTGAAATTGTCGATATTTTGTTGGAAAAGGAAGTTAAGAAAGGATTCCTGACAAAGCATCAACATTATTATCCTTTCTCAATTTGTCGTATTAACCCTATAGGGATCGCTACTCGAAAATATTCAGGGAAGAAGCGCTTAATTTTTGACTTGTCTGCCCCTCATAATGACACTGCTCAAAGTATCAACAGTCTTATTCCTCTAGCTCCGTTTTCTCTGTTTTACGCAACTATTGACGACGCAATTAAATTCATAAAAATGGCAGGTAGGGGTGCATGGCTCGCAAAGGCAGATATTTCAGACGCCTTTAAAGTTATGCCTTTACAGCCGTCGCAGTGGCATTTATTTGGCATCAAATGGAGGGAAAAATTATATTTTTCAGTCAGGCTCACTTTCGGCTGTCGCAGTAGTCCAAAAATATTTGATATACTATCAGAGGCGCTATGTTGGATTCTCCTTAATAACTGCAAATTACCGCAAGTGCTCCATCTTATAGACGATTTTCTGCTAGTGGATTATAAAAATGCAAAGCCAGAAAGATGCATTTCGGCTTTAAAACACACACACTTTTTCGCTGATTTAGGTGTTCCCCTTTCTGAGGAAAAAACTTTAGGCCCTCTTAAAGTTATCGAGTTTTTAGGCATTACATTAGATTCCAATCTAATGCAAGCCTCGTTGCCCCTTCAGAAATTAAATCGCATCAGAGAAATCATGAGAAATGCTCAGATGTCCATATCTTTTTCAAAAAGAGATTTGCTTTCTTTACTAGGCCATCTTAATTTCGCGATGCGTGTAATTCCCCAAGGCAGGTCTTTTATTGCCAGACTCCTCAATCTATCCAAATCAGTTAAAGATCTTAAGGACATAGTTACCTTAGATGCAGGCTGCAGATCAGATCTCAAGTTCTGGTCTTTGCTCCTCGTTGGACTGGAATGGCATTTCTTTTTTTCATTATGATGATCTTGAGTCTTCTGCAGCCCTTAATTTGCATACAGATGCTGCGCCTTCTGTCGGTTTTTGGGGGGGGGGTTTAATGGTCAGTGGTTTGCTAGTAAATGGCCAAAGGAGCTGCTATCCGTGCCTGATGATAACATGTCCACCGCTCTGTTGGAATTATATCCCATAGTGATAAGGTGGTATTCTGTGGGGCAAACAATGGTCTAGAAAACAAATTAGTTTTTTTTGCGACAGTGAGGCAACGGTTAATATTATTAACAAAGGGTCGCTCATCAGTTCCATTTATCAACAGATTCGTCAGGCCCCTTACTTGGTTATCTGTCATGGATAACTTCTTTTTTCGAGTTGCTCACATTCCAGGCTTAAACAATCAAATTGCTGATTCTCTTTCTCGATTTGAATTTCAGAAATTCCACCGCCTGTGTCCAGGTTCAGCATCAGCCAGCTTGGTCTGCCCTCCTTTCAGCCAAACTGTAATAGATTAGACATGACCCTTCAATTTTATTTACATTCAGCTGCCAAGTACATGCGCAGTGGTCTAGCAACTTCGACATTAAAAATGTACGACACTGCTTGGTCTCATTTTAGTTCTTTCTGTGCCACCTTCTCTGTAAATAAACTTCCTGTCAATGTTTCATATGTTAGTGCTTTTATAGTCCACTGTTTTGAGTCCCGTAAAATGCAGCCTTCATCCATCAAAAGTATGATTGCCGGCATCCAATTCCACCTGCGCTGCTTGGATCCATCCACCATCAGCTTGCTCAAAAATTCATCAATTCGTCTCCTGCTTAATGGACTTAAAAAAGAGAAACCTAAAGGCAATGATCAACATCTCCCTCTCACACTTCCACTTTTGAAAAAATTAATATCACGTCTGAGAGAGGGATGCTTTGGGATTTATTCTGATATGATGTTAGAACCTGTTTTGCTTATGGTTTTCTATGGCTTTCTTAGGGGTTGCGAGTTTTTCAACACACTCAGATTCCTTCAATCCGTCACATGATCTCACAATATCTGATGTTTTCAAATTTTTTCTCACCTCTTCACCATATTTCTAAAGCACTCAAAAACTGATAGGAACAGGGAAGGATCTTTTGTTTATGTTTCTGAAAATAACTGCTTTTTGTCCTCTGTCGTCTATGTTGGCTTATCTGAGGAGTCGTCCACAAGCTCATCTGGAGGATCCATTATTTACAACGGAGGAGGGAAAGCCTATGTCCAGAGCCTGGTTTGCATCCCGTTTCCGTCTGCTTTGTCAATACTGCGGGCTTCCCTCAGAGTGTTATTCGGCTCATTCATTGCGCATAGGTGCTGCTACAACTGCAGCTTCCTCTTCTCCCGTTTCTACCCTTAAAGCTATGGGAAGATGGTCTTCAGCAGATTATGAACGGTACCCTCCGGTCAGATACTCGAGCCATCCTTGAGGCTCAGAAAGCTATGAGTGATGCTTGTGATCGGTATTTGAAATAAATATTGCTTCAGTAACTAAGGGGCTTATTTAATTACAGCTTCATTAGCTCTAGCGGCATTCCTCTTGCTAGCTTCACGTTGATCTATTGGCTTATTCTTTTTACTAAATAAGATTGGCTTTTTGAAAAGCTCATTTTGATCCTCTTTGGCTCTTCACTTAGCAGGAAGAACCAGGGATGATTGCCTGGTATGGTCTGTTTGGGGGGAATTTATTTGCTGCTTTCCCAGTTTTAAATGGGAGATTGTCCCCAGAAGCTGCTGCTGTTCCCTGACTAGCTTTCATGGAGCTCATGAAAAGGATGGGTAACTCAGAACAGAGCCATACCGCCAAATGTAACTTAAACAATTCTTTTAGTCAATTTTTCATATTTTTTTTGCATGATTGTTTATGGTATTTTTGACTCAAGTGGCCCTGAAGTAACTTAAGTAGAACACAAGCATGTACCACTACAAGTTAGAGATTTTGTTTATTTGTTTGCTAAACATTAACCTTACCTGTCGGAGTCCCAATCATAGCGCTGCTATCTTCAACAATACTCTCCCTTACGAAAGGAAAATATATTTACCAATATATTTATTTTTATTTTCCAATATATTATATATTTGAATACATTGAATAATATATTGATGATACATAGGGTTAAAGAATAAATATATATAAGAATATATGCCTAATATATTACATGATATTTTCCAATATACTGCAATATATTTTTGTTTCATAAGGGTTAACATGAATATATAATATATGTTTATATATCCCAAAATATATGCAATATTATATTTATAAATATCCACCATAATGTATTTAGATTTATATGGGAAAATGTTTTGGTAATATATGTAAAGATATAGTGTCACATGTATGTTTAATATATGGTAGAATATATTTTAAATATATGTACAATTATATGGAATTCTATACATGAAATATATGTACAGATGTGTTCAATATATTGTGGAATACATTTTAGATATATGTAAAACTATATGGAATTATATACATGAAATATATGTACAGATATGTGCTCAATATATTGTGGAATATATTTTAAATGTGTAATATTATATGGAAATATATGTTAAAATATATACACAATATGTGTACATATGAGAACATGCACATACAATGTACATATATGGTGATATATATACAGTATATTTACATGCAACATCTAAAATATGA
This sequence comes from Cyprinus carpio, assembly GCF_018340385.1. Lineage (NCBI taxonomy): Eukaryota > Metazoa > Chordata > Actinopteri > Cypriniformes > Cyprinidae > Cyprinus > Cyprinus carpio. The sequence goes on along the minus strand of NC_056575.1, from coordinate 28,755,669 downwards.
ATTAATAAATATGCAATCTGCAATATATGTGCAAACCTTTATACACATATTAACACAGACTAATGAATGGGTAATCTATCAAATGCCACCTTTATTTTCTGTTAATCAGTCAGATAATAAAGAGCTACACAGGCCTACCAGTATTAAAACCACAAGAGGCCTTGCATATGGTCAGATAAATGTAACAGTGCAACATTTTAAAACGGTACCATTGAACAGAAAATATACAAAATATAAATTAAAATTAAAGCAATTTCAATGACCAATGTCTATTTTAAACATTCAGCAGTGCTGTTATAAAATATAAATAAAATTTCTATAAAGAAAAATCAAAACAAAAATATTTATAAATAAATTAAAACTGTGGAACTGTGAAATATGCAAAGAAATATGCCAAAAAAAAGAACAGTGCGTTATACTGGTTAGGAGTCCATCTTGGTTCGTCGCTGATTTAAACGACCACACTTTTGCACTTCACCTGGTGTCTTAGCTCGCAGATTCTACTGTTGATGGATTTTCTGACATCAGCTTCCTTGGCCATTGGAAACTCGTTTACAACAGCATCTGTGGAACAGAACAACAAAGATTATCGTACTCTACCCTTCCTCACTCCTCCTGCTGCCCCTCTGGTTTAAGAAAATCTCGACCCCTCCCCCCGCCTGGTAGATTCTGGAAAGCACCAGCTCTGAAAACTATTTACTTAGTAAAGCTTGAAGTTTCCTCGGGTCGAGAGCCTGCCGACGATCAGCAGTGGGATCTAGCTTGCTTTCAGGTTGGACTTGAGGAGGACATCTACACTGAAGAGCCCCATCAGTAGCACCCGTGCCATCCCATTGGGGGTGGTACTAGGTTTTGCAGTCTCCCAACAATGTGATGAGACAGTGACTGTTCCATCATTCCTGATTTTCACCTTTTGTAAACAAACAAAAAAAATAATAAATAAGAAATAAACAAGGAAAATCACCACAAGCAATAGAATGGCAAAAAAAGCTTTAATTTTTAAAGTTTGTTCAAAATTTACCAATTAATAAATACTCGTGAAAGTCTGCAAGGTGTGCAAAGTGACGTTTCACCTGGGCCGTCACTCTCAGCATCAGGGTCATCAACATCTTTGTTGGTGGCATTGTTGATGGATACAAGCTTTCTCACGTCCACCAACAATGCTGGAATTTCTAAGAAAAAAAAAATGCTTTTATTATAGATTATACAGACAACAACCATAGAAGCCAATATGTGCATGAAAACCACATCTCCAGTTTTCTAAAATGAACCCATTTAGAGCTGAACTGTCCAAGAAGCTACAAATCAATTGACATTGTTAAAATAAACACATCGAAACAGGAACAAGTAATAGGACTGACATGGATGTACAGTATATCAGCTCATTAGACAGTAGCAATCAGTAAAATGATACAGACTGTAACCGATGGTTGATACTTGTTACATGGAACAAATTGCAACCTAATTTCTCTGCTTATACCTGTGTGAGTAACAAATATGTTTCGTCAAGGGTCAACCTTGACATTGTCAAAACCCAACTAAAAAGACTTGCATTCTCTACTAATTTTCTTCTTTTTGATTCAAGTGATTTTTGTTCATTAAGTTCTTAGTCTTTTAGATAGTAATTTATCAATAAAGTTGTTTGTTTCTTTCTTTCTTTTGTAAAGCGTCTTAAGAGTATTTTGAAAAGCGCTATATAAATATAAAGAGGTATTATTATCTACAAACATGCTCTGAAAATGCATGCGGTCAATCTATCTGACCACATAGGTGGGCAGCGATTTGCTTTCTAGATTAAGAATGCGTATTTAGAATCACCTTCAGGTATAAATGAATTAATACCATTTGATTTAGAGTAATATTTGATGATATAAAACTCAATACTTGCCTTTAACAACCATGTTCTGCAGTTTGGCATTTTCTTTCTGTAAGGCCTTGATCTGGCTCTGCAGGTCGTTTTCCTGGCTTGACAATTCTGCTCTGAACTGACTGTCCTCAGACAGTAATTCCTCCTCCGCCCGTCTTTGTGCAGCAACCTTGGCCTTTTTCTATAGGGGCAAAGATGTTCATTTTTAATATTTAATTATGGATAATCCAATACACAAATGATCCCTAATCTGATATATCAATCTTTGCTGTTTAATTACCTGTTTTGGATTTCCAGAGCCAGAGGCTTTGTTGCCAGTAAAAACACAAATCACAGTCTGTCTCTTGTTTAACACAATTTAAAATTTAAAACAACTTATTTAAAATAGTTCCAGTCTTCACACACACCCTCTACATCCCAACCCAATTATCTTCATCACCAAAGTCTAGGCATTTTGCTTTTCTCACCCTCTTGCCCGGCATGTCATCTGACTTTTTATTTAAAATAAAAGGTTTTTAGTCTACTGACCATCCTGTAAAATTTCACCTTTTAATATCCATATGTAATAAACCAAGATGGAATTAACTTGCAAACTTGACATGACTTATTCCTTCAAAGCAGAGATTAAAGATAAAAAAAAAAAAAAAAATTAAGATAAAAAAAATAAAATAAAATATTCACAGCAGGTAATGCCAGGTGACATTGTAAAGGTTCATAAAAATAACTATTACAGCAGGTAACTTCTGGTGACATTGTAAAAGTTTGTAAGAAATACTAATTACAGCAGGTAACTTCTGGTGACATTCAGCAAGATCAGGGTCATGTGGGATCTGATCACCCTCACAGCTGTCCACTGCATCACTGGCGGTCATCGATACATCTGTGGAAATAATTAAACATTTTTACATTAGTACTTAAAATACATCATGAGAATTAATATATGATGGGACCCATACTTAGAACACTGTGTGTGTGTGTGTGTGTGTGTGTGTGTGTGTGTGTGGAGACACTGCATTAAAAACAAAATCGTATACACACTCTAACTGTAGTGTTCAAACGTAGGTCAATATCTGAATGAAAAATGTAGCTAGCTGGCCTGCTATCACCTGCAATCTCTGTAACAGGAATAATGTGAGATATTGTACAGGTAATGTACCATAATATTTTGTACTACCGTAAATATGAAATAAATAGCTGGACCATGGTAATCATGGAAAATTCGTTGTACTTCGTTAACTGCTTGTTACTGATCTTAAATGTATTCATAGAACGGACTTCATAAATCTAATGTTAGGCGAGCAAACACATAGCTAGTTAAGTTAAGGTTAGCTTAGCCGAATCTGACAACCTTTTTCAGCACCTGTGGCGTGACTTCTTTACTGGAACATCGTAGCCAAGCCATTTCTCGGGGTAAGTGTTCGTCAGTGGGCTTCCCGTCCATGAAATGATATGAACACACATAAAGGCGCTTGGGTGGGCGCTTCAAACTCAGCGCCTTCAGCCGCTGTCTCAGGTGCTCCTCTTCTTTAGGCGGTGGGTGTAAAATTGTCAAGTGCACCACAACACTAGCGACCACTTCACATTGTGTTCGTTACATCGTTGGTGCAATTGTTATTTTTAATACAAATGTTATGCAGCCCCAAACTGAGCATATAATACTTGATATATCTGCGTTCTGTTATCTAGCCACTAGCTTAGGTACGTCAGGTCCCTCAGCTAGAAGTAAGATGACAAAACGAACGCAATGGCGGCACCGTTGTTGCCATGGAAAATAAGGTGAATTAACACAAAATTTACCCTTTAACACAACAAAGCAACATAATACTGTTACGCAGAGTTCCACAGCTTCAGTAGTTTTCCACAAAGAAACAAAAAACCTGACACATAAATAAACTTTATTAAAACTTTTCGCCTCTTCTGTCCTATTAACCATGCATTACTTTACACAGTTCTCCAGGACCTCCTTCAGTTAGTTCTTCATTCTCCTTCATCAAACAATCCTTCCAGGGCTACAGCCTCTTCACCCTCCAATTCAAACGCAGAATCTTCTGTGCTTCTGCCTGCTGTGTCTTCGATTGTAAGAGAAGTACCTGCACTACTGCTGCCACTTCTCTCAACAAATGAGACTTTGGTCACAAAGTCCCTCCAAGTCTGAATGTGCATCTCATCATGCACAAGAATATCTGCAACAAGGCTGTGAGCGTCTACCGATTGTTCATCCTTCACAGACAGCAACTCACGAATCTGCATATTATCCAGATTAATCTTCTGTTGTGCAGACTTTACCTTGACACTGATTTGAAACTCCACTGTAGTTTTGGACGTCTTGTTACACTGGTTACACCGTGTCATCAAAGTGCTTGCATTGACAGCCAGAACAAATGATTTAGGACAGAAATGTTCCATCTTCACATCTGCATCGAGGATTTCTCCTACTACAGTCTGCAGTTCTGCATCAGTGAGGTTTTTTGCTACACCACAGTCCTCTGTCTCTCTCACTGTTGTTGCACTCTGTGTGGCCATGCCTTTTTATTATCGTACAGACACAAGCCTTGCATTGCAGGTCATGCCCTCCCAGAGAGTTAGCAGCAGTAACTCATCTGCATCGGCGACAGTCTGGTGCTCTTCCTACGCACCCTCTGACCCCGAACCATCGTCTCTTTCTCCTCCAGGACCTGCACCATTTTGATCTTAACTGTCACCTAAAAAACAAATGCATAATTAGACAATATACACCACTACACATCTGTTAACCTTGCACATCCCTTTCCCATTGCTTTGTAAAATATTCCTAACAGAGCTGTATATTAGCAACACTCTGCTGAAAAACAATATACATCACAATACAAGCAACACAATACAATATGGTGTGATACATTACAATACTGTAAGCTGTACGATGTATTACGATATTTCTTATTGTAGGAATAGAATATACTTTTATTAAACCTGTCATTTAAAAAACACACCACCAAAAATACAAGCTTGCTTATTTAATTTCTACAAATATAGATAATAAATATACAAGTACATGAAAAATTCTTTACTATATAACTATTTGCTATGTACTTTTACTCTCCGAATTACTTTATTTGTAGTTTAAAACTCACTTTTTCCCTTTTCAGTTTCTCCCCACTGTATTTATGCTTTTATACAAAACAAAGAATACAACAACCAATCTATAATTTCACTGCTCAAACTCTTTTAGATTTTACACCTAGCTCCGCATATATCGCTATTAATTCTTAAACTAGTTAATTCGCCCAAAAATGTCAATTATGTCATTTATTAGTCACCCTCATGTCGTTCCACACTCATAAGCCTTGCACTCATCTTCAGGACACAAATCATATTTGTGAACAAGCCAATGGCTCACTGAGGCCTACTTTGCCAGCAAAACCATTTACTTTTTTACCACCCAGAAAGGTACAACAAACATATTTAAACCCAGTACATGTGAGTACAGTGGCTCAACTTTAATATTGTACATCAACAACAAGACTATTTGTAAACCACAATAAAAAAAAAAAAACATTATTCAACAATATCTAGTAAGAACGAGTTTCACAATTCTGCTTCATGAAGCTAACAGTTTGACCAAATCTTTGTTTCTCGTCAATGGTTCAGAACATGTAACACAAACTGCCAGCATCACATGACCTATTAACATTTCTACACACAGATGCCATAAGAAAGCCTCGACTAATTACTGTTTTATGATGATCGCAATCAAATAAACAATTTATTTACAACATGAAAATACACATAGAAATAACATTAAAATAATGTAAATTATTTTTTGCTGTGACAGTCATACCTGTACAAACAATAGGAATAGAGCAGACAGAAACGCGTGTATCTGTGTCGCAGAAAATGGCGATTGTACGACTGTGAGGGCGCAGGCGCAACACTGCTCCTCTATACACTGTAAAACCCGACAAGTAACTTAACTCAAACCGTTTGAGTAAACAGATATCCTTAAAAACCTGACCAGTTCGGTGGTACTCAACCGTTTGAAGAAACCGATTTTGCCTAAAACCTTTAAGGTTTTAAAACTAACACAAACAATGTAACCCGCGCAAGTCACGAACTCAAACCTTTTGTGTAAACAAATATCAGTAAAAACATGAACAGTGTGGTTTTACTCAAAACCGTTTGAGGAAACCGATTGCCTTAAACCAGTTAAGTTTTAAAACTAAACAGTTAATGAATACTCTGACTTAATCAGGTGAGTTCACACTGAAAGACGATATTACATTGCAATTAAGTAATTAAGTGATTAATTTAGTGATAAATTGAGCATTAAGTGATGAACACCTGCTGTTAACACACAGAATTACTGAAGAAAATAGAAACACAAGAACTACCAACTGACTTCAGACACAGCCTCACTAAAACCTGACAAAGTTATGTTACCTCAAACCGTTTTGAGGAAACCGATTGCCTAAACCATTTAAAGTTTTAAAACTAATAGTTGTTGAGTACTCTGAACGTTACATTCAGTTTGATTCACTGAAAAGAAGATATTACTGTTTGCAATTAAATAATTAACGTGATTCATTGAGTGATAGAGTTGAGCATTAGTGATGAAACACCTGCTGTTGAAACAAACAGAACATACTGAAGAAACGAGACAACACAATAACTACATCTGACTTCAGACACAGCCTAGGAATAAAATGAACTGAATAAAAATACATTAAATCCTCTCAGTATCTGATTCAAACAACCCCACAAACAGCATCACCCAGCACTCCACGTATTAATAACCAGACGGACTTTAATTTCTGTCCGAACGTCTACAGAAGATCGATTGAGAAGTACTAATGTTTAGATGTTGATTTGTGTTTTCATTTGAAGTAACCATGGTTATAGTATCAGTGTTTGCTTTAGTTGGGCTCTTGACCCCTTGATTTCTGTCCTTAGTTTTTTTTTTGTTTTTTTTTTTCTTTGGCGGCTGTAACCATTGGTTTGTAACTCAAAAGCCCAGAGAAAATATCATCGAATGTGTTTATACACACACCTCGCACTTCATTTATAAGCTGCGTTTATTATCCAAAGCAACTGACAGTGGCATGCAGGTTAGCATTTGTTTTTTTTGTAATCTAACCTGTCCTATAGTGTTGGTTGTTATAATACTGATAAATGTTTGGTGATCATAATCATTTGATTATTGAACTGTTTTGAGGTCTAATCTCTGATGAATTGGTTGTGTATATTTGATTGACTTACATAAAAGTGGATTCTAAGAGCCAGTGGTTTTGTGATAATCAGTAACATAAAGAACTTTCCAAAGAGTTTGGTTTTCTGTGGTTCAACTTATCACCCACAGACAACCAATATCATTAATATGAACCGCAACAATGGGACCATAAAAAAAAAAACATGCAGCAAGCATGCGGGAGCCATGGATGAGTTTTGTACTACATGTACCCAGCATGCATTGCAGCATGTTTTTTTTTTTTTCGTAACCATTGTTGCGGTTCATATTCTGATTATTGTGTCGTGTGTGCTAATTGACACCATAGACGACCCAACTGTTTGGAAGTCCTTATATTAACTGATTATAAGACCACTGACTTTTTGAATGCGTTCATTGTAATTTTACTGAACTAATTTAGAACACCTTTTAGTAAGATTTTTGAACTCTGACGCTTCGTAATTGATGATTATCATCACCAATATGCTTGGAACAACCACACCTAAGCTATTTTCGCTGGTTTTTTTGAGTTACTAACAAACTGTTTCAAAACACTGGTTACAACATCCACAAAATAATCTAAGACAGAAATCAAGGGTCAGAGCCAACTAAAGCAAACACTGATCTCTAACATTGTTACTTCAAATGAAACAATAAATCACATCTAAACCTTTGTTAATTCTCATTAGATCTTCTGTAGACGCTGACAAGAATAAAATCAGGCTGTTATAATATGGAGCTGGTGATTCGGTTGTTAACTGCAGCCTGTTCATCACTAAAGCTCAATCAGCATCTTTAATTAAGCACTTGATACATATTGCAAAGTTTTACTTAAACTTACATGGTTTAAGTAAGGCAACTGTTTACTCAAACGGTTTGATTTACGGTTACTTGTCAGGTTTTACAGTGTGACGAGTCTCCGTTCAATTTTCACATTCAAAATAGTCCCGATCTCACTCGGCAATACACATGGGTTTAACACTTTAAACAATTTTTCAGAGGTTTCCATCACATTTAGCATGTCAATATAAAATTGAAAAACAATATATGAAAACCTACAACTTTTTTTCTTTCAAACCACAATTTACTCCAAAAGTGTATCATAATTTAAGGGGGTCATCAGTAATACTTTTCTAGCAAGAGTGAATACATTTTCAGACATGTCAATCTATCGCTCCTTTAAGTGAGCGCTCAGAGTCCCGTTTCTGTTTTAGACCCTTTTAATTTTTTCTATATTATTCGACCGAAAAATCACATGATTATCCCTTTGCTACAACTGCTCAGCCACACATTAATGCATACACTAACTGAAATGTTTCTTCATTTTGATGTAAGTGGTTTCATTATCATGGGAACCCGCGGTCGCTTCATCGCACGATGAACATAACATTTATTATATTTGCATATTATCATGCAAGGAATAACCGTTGTGTACATATACAGAAGAACATTAAAAAACACTGTACAATAGTTTTTAAATAAAATCATATGTTAAAGGCCTTGATATATTTGTAATTTTTTCCCCTCTGTTTGCAGTCCTACATTTCTGGATTATTTTTCTTGTGGATAGTTAAAAATACAAACTTTTGGATGGATATAATCTCTGCAATTATTTAAGTAAACGCTGTACATACATATCAGTTCACAGTCACAGAACACTCTTACTTAATTAACACCACACTGCTACAAGCAAACCTGTTTTGGGATTGAAAAAGCAGCTCTTTATCAAGCTCATCTACACTTCACCAAACAAAAAAAAAAAAAAAAAAAATACCCTTTACTGCATATGTATTGTTCATAAAGCACAATAATAGTAATGAACACATAAACAAAATCTTCACATTGTCCACATTCGTAAGTCCCTCTTTTCTAAACACACCATCCATGTTACTCTTAGATTGCTACACCAGAAATATTACGACTAACCAAGTTCTAAATACTTTACAAAAAACCTCACCTTTCTCATGACTTTGGGGGGGTGGCAAACAGCCTTTCATTATTAAAGTGGGCGTTAAGTGTATGGAAACATATTGTGCCTGTCCGCATTTTGATTTATGGTTCAAAACATACTTTCGTTTACTTCTCATCAACCGTTGGTTAGATTTTTCACCAAAATCAGTCGTGTCACTCTACGAAAACGGATTTCGTTTATCGGCACCAAATTGTTGGAAAGGTGCCAAAATGATCTGAGGCTGTACTCTGCAAAGTTTTGACATATTTACACAAACTGTGTATGTGGCCATTGCACCTCAATTGATGCACACACCACATCATTGGTAACAGCGCCAACCATGGTCCTGGAGTAATAACCATTAATATAATTCTTAAGTAGGAACTTTTCAAATAATGCTATAACTTTTGATTGCATGGAACCTTATTGGAATGAAACTGTCTCAAAATATTCCTTGGGTCATGCCGACAACAATGCCTATCAATTATGTCATAATAAGCAAACTTATGTCGGCCATTTTGATTTATGTTGATACCTACGTTTTGCACTTCTCATCAACTGTTGGTTCCGTTTTCACAAATCGAGTCAGATAAGAGCGTCAGACGGTGCGACAAAAGTTTGTGATGTTTCGAAAAAACCGGTTCCACGTACAGCGCCGCTCCGCTACAAATTGAGGCATGTGCTAACTGCTCTCAGCTGCATCTCTCCAAATATTGACATAATTGACACCAACTTGGTATGTGCCCTTGTGTTACCTCACCCTGACATGCCACATAATTTGTTACAGTGGCCACCTATTGATCACAGTGATAAGTAATAAATCATATAGTATTTGTTGTATGTATGATTTTTTCAGCCATTTTGCCTAAAATTAACTCTTAAATGGTTTTATTACTCATTCCCTGCGGTGGTCTGAAGCTGCTTCTGTGGTGCTTGGCCCCGTAATTGCTGCTGCAGCTATATTCTTTCTCTTACAACCAAAACCACACTTCCGGAGGACAATTCGTTCGTGAGCAAGTCCTGTGCAGCGCTGCCGCAGATGCGAGCGCATTGATGGGCGAGATCCCGCTCTTCCAGTCAGAACAATTGCCCATATAGCAGTTCCACCTGCGTCTACGTCCTGAATAGCAAGATGAAAAAAAAAAAAACTCTCCGAAATTTGTACTAACCGAATAACGATTTTTGGCATAGAAATACTCCAGTCCATATTCCAAATTGTTTTTAAAACTTTGTCCATGCTTAGGCATGAGAATCCACTCTTGAAGAGTGTAAAACACCGCTGAATGCATGAAACAGCATTGTACCCCCCCCGTTAAAGTATTGGAACAATGATATAAATAGAAATAGTTCATACAAACAGCAGCGGATTACTGAGATTATTTCAGGCTGTAGTTGTTTTTCACATTCAGTTTGATTTTTGATCTCCAGAATGTGACAAAGTTGGACTGAACATGAAAACAAAGTGATTTTAATTGTTTAATGTAAAGTTGTAATATTACAATGGTTTTTTATTTTTATTTTTTTCTGATAACCTAATTAAATGTCATTAAAATAAAACTGTTAATTACTAAATACACGACTTGATGTTTAACAGACATATTTAGAATTCATAAAAGTTTATTTAATGAGTCTTTCAAAATGTTTCTTTTCCCGCATCCATTTGTAAATATCATCACATGGAAAATCATCCATCTGGAAAAAATTCAGAGCATGTCTCCCTCTTTGCCCTTATAGCTGTTTGGTTCTCCAGTCGCCCAGAACCTGCATCACAGATCACGTTAGATCTTCAATCAGCTGCTTTCTTGCGTGATCTGATACTGACTGAACATCATTTATGATATAATAATCATTTCAGGTCAGAAAAGCTCAGAATACCAGAAATGTCTTCACAAAATACTGGAAACAATAAGTAAATTATATCATAAACTGAAAAACAGGTAAATTTTTGCACCGTGTCATTTAACGTAAAACATTATTCTCACACACACACACACACAACCCACACACACACACACACACACACAGCATCTGAAATATGTATGGTCAGTCGGAAATCCCTGGGCAAAGTCGTCATACATATTTTCTGATAATGTTGCCTTTTAGCACTTTAAACTACTGCGTTCCGAAACGCAGCATCCTCTTCCGAAGCAATAAACACAAATATTTGGTGTTTCGTCTGCTCATTCTGAGGTGCAAGTAATTTATTATATAGGAAACAATAATATTCAGTAGCTTCGCTACTTTCGTATGACTGAATATTGCCAGTTTTATCAGAAGTGATGAGTTTGTTCCTTTGACCCTCATTGGTGGAAAACGCTACTTGTTTGCAAATGTTTTGTGCGATATCCATGTTTGCGCATAGTTAATTTTGACAACTTTTGGATTGAGGATCTTGGCTGGTACTAAGATTTATTTTAAATTAGTCACTTCAATTCTATTTTTTCTGAAACCAAGCACCCGTTTTTTTTTCCTTTTTTAAATCTATTATTCGCTCGCATATCTCCTACACTGAGTGTTTTTATTTATTTATTATAATTTATTTTTTAAGTAAGGGGAGGTCACAAGATAATACATCATCATTGAGTTGCCAATTAACTTCAAAAATGGAAAATAAGGGCCTTGTAAAGGGTGAAATTTATTTGAATGAATTCTTTGGAAGCCCGACCTTTCAGGAACTCTCGCAATGCAAATGTCAGAGTGCACCAAAACAAGGGCTTTGATCTCCTCGTGGCCAACAAACAGATCGGAAGATCGGGGAAGAAAGACCAATTGCTCTTTGGTACCTTCACCCATCCCTTCCCCCCAGGGCACAGGTCCAGCATCTAAAAGTTGTTCCGCTCACATAAAAACATTTCTAATAATCCTTCAGGATTCATGGATGTAAACTTTTCATGTTTGGTGTCAGTTTAAAGGTCTTTGTGCTATTGGTAAAGGTCCAATTTTCATAGTAGTTCATTTATTTATAAGAAAGATGAAACTTTTGTAGAATTGTGTTTCTGGCTGAGGAGGGGTGTGTCCCCCTTAGGGTCCTTTGAGAATGTTTATCTCCAAACCAGTGTGTGACCCTTATGTGATCACGGGATCCTAAAAAACCAAGTCTTTTATGTTTTTACAACTGATTTGAAGATTCTTTTGTTGTCTGGTCTGAGTATTGAAGGGAAGTGAACAAAACACTACTGGGCATTCTGTTGCAGAAAGCCCGTAGTGTGGGAGTGTATTTCATATGCTCCATCCTGATGATCTTCCTGGAAGTCCCAAGGTATACTATTATGTAATTGGTGTTAACACCTTGTGCCTACAGAGCACACTGTATAGTTGTTTGGGCTACTACATGGTACACCTTGGCTATTTAACGTTTATTCGCTAAAACCACACCTGATGCTTTTGCTATGCATTTTAGACCATGTGTCTTAATTAGAATCACTGTTACATGTTGTCGACTATGTTAAATTTGTGTGCCTCCTGCAGGGATCACTTGGGCCGTTTCCCATATGGCTACAGTGTCCTTTGTGGGCTAATAAGTTGCAACACACTACAATTTGATTTACAATTACACTATCCTTTCTATATTGGCTTCTAATTATTTTCATTATGTAATTGGCATCTACAATTTTACCTGACTGATAATAATTGTTGATCTTATTTATATTCTGCATTATTCTTAATTTCATTATTACTATTAGTAAAGCGTAAGTTATACCTCAATCTGTGTTCAGGATTGTTCATCGAAGGTTTAATAGATGGAGCATGGTGCCATCAATTGAGTTCCATTTCGATTTCTGACTATCATGGTCTTAAATAATTTCAGTTTATCAGTAACTCTATAATCTATGCTTTTTTGTACGAGTAAGCAGAGCGCGACCGACTTAAAGGTAGATATTTACCCTGCATCCCAATGTTTAAGGATCGAACTGACGAGTTTGTGTCCGGAAGAGCATTCAATCGGCCGCGAAATGTTACTTCTAAAGCATACCGGTTTCTGCAGTGAACGAATAATTGAAATTATGGAATTTTCAGAATCTCAAATATCGAAATTAATAAACAATCGATATCTTTGATCAGCTTTTTGATAGAATATTGTGCCCAATTTATGATCCCGTGGTCCGTTTTGACAGTCTAAAGTCCGTCTCGAGGTATATCGACCTCTCTTCTTCGGAATCTCTACCACAGGGTTGCTCTGGCGGGCCCCGAAGGTGAAATTTCTGCTTTGAACGAAACGGTGACTCTGCTTCCAGCTAAGTGATGACCTAGAAACCTGAGGAATACGTAAGAATTTGTGGATCGTCGGATTACCCGGAAAGCTAAGGGCTTCGACCCACGCTCCCGTGCCATTCCTGAGGAAATGATACTGCATGGCTTGACCTGTCCTCTTTTGATCTCAGGCTTGAATTGAGAGGTCACACCATTCCCTTTTGCATCTGCTTCAGGAGCTTTCAAGATCGCTCGATGGAGTGATGAGGAACAGAGGGAATTCAATGCTGTGAAAGAAGATGCTAGTCGAACGCAAATGTTTCTGTGATTCGTGTACCCGTCCAAGTTGTGTTGGCTTCATGATTCGAGCTTCCACAGTTCATCACTCCGGCCACGGTTGGAGGAGTTCATAGAGCAAAATAAGCGATAAAGGATTCTTACCTTACTTCTTATCTTTACATATTCGGATATGCATGCTGTAATGAGGTACTCTGCGGGGTAATGAATGTCAATTTTACTGGATCAGATTAATTAGCGCGTCTCAAAATAGGTATGATCCCGTATCTTATGTTGTAGCAGGTATAATTTTGTTACCTGAGACAGTGGGGTAAGACACCAGGTTTAGGGGTATTCAGTTGGGGATGGAGCCGGGGTGGGAGGGAGGTTTTTTTTTGTATTTTTTTCTTCAAGGTCATTGTTTTATCTTTTTGTTTAAAACTACATTAATAGTCTCTTTTTAGTCTCTTTTTCAAGTCTCTTATTGTGGTCACACTTTATCGTAATCAGAGCACGACAGATTTATGATGTGGAATGTCCAAAGGATTAGGCATGTGGTAAAGGGAAAAAATACTGGACATTTTCTAAAAAGGAAAAAGTCACATTGCCATGCTTCAAGAAACTCCATCTATCGGAATGGCGAACATTGAAATTGACTCTAGACTGGGGTGGGGTCAAAAATTTGTACCTCTCTGTCCTGTATCTTCCACTTTATGTAAACTTATTTTCACTTCACATGGCTGACACTGGGAACTTTCAAATATCTTTTGATTGGGGGGAAGGCACTCTAAAGTCCTTCCAGCAGATTTGGAACAATAAAAGTTCAAAGTCCATTTTACAATATATTCAGTTGGTGGCATTTTAAAACCAAGATAGACAAAGAAGAGTTAGAACACCAAACAAAGAAATCGAAGACCTTTTACTGAATCCATTCCTGTTTAAGGCAATCGGGATATCAAGGCAGATGACATCCTTGTCCTATTACTTGCACCTCTTTCTTTTGCCGGACTGAATGGTGTTTGAGAGAAAGACACTGGACAAACCAGTGAGAGAATACGGGCTGTTGTATGTGATATATGTACTGTAATGTACTTCCCCTTGGAATCCATGGCTCAACTTTAAAAATTTTTTTTTTTCTTATATGATATATCTTACATACACCGAGCATGTTAAGAAATGTTATCATGCTACTGTTTCAGTCTGAAAAAGATTAATGTACATTCGTCATTCATTTTGTACTGTGAACAAAATTTTGCCATATTGGGAAGAAAAATACATAGGGTATGAAAGATTTTCTTGAACTACACTTTAATATTCCCCCATCTTTGTACTTATTGAATCTATCTGACTTCTGTTAAAAAAGATCAATACAGTTTTATTTAGTTTTGGTATATTTAGCTTAAAGGGGTCATATGATCTGTTAAAATTAACATTTTTTGTGTATGTTGTGTATGAAATGCGTTTTTTATATGTGGTTTAGAGTTAAAAAACACATTATTTTTTCACTACGGTACATTATGTTCCTCCTCTATGCCCCGCCTTCTGATCGCATCTATTTTTACAAACGCTCATCGGTCTGAAAAGCGAAGTTGCTGTGATTGGCAGCTCTTCCGTGCTTTGTGATTGTGCAATTCCTCACGCGGGTTACGGAAATGTTAGGCCCCTTAACAGCTAGTGCCGTCTCTCAGGCCAGCACACGAGACTCAGTCCAGCTGCTCTGCTCGTGCACATCCCATCATCGGTCTCTTTTAGCAGTTCTCCAATGTACCGTTAGGAGAACCAGGAATAACTTATACTGTCTTTTATGCGTTTGGTCTTGCACTGCGTAAAACATAAAACCATGTCTCATTTGGGGTTATCTGAGAACCAACAAGCCTTCTCTAACAGCCGTTGTCCAAAACCCCAGACGCATTGCAGGCTAGGTTCAGGACACGTCCTCATCCCTCCATAAATTTGCTGCACACCTCTGAATATTTTGGTTGAACTGTTCTGGAACCAGTGTGAAGTACAACTTAACCACTGATTTCTAGTCTGTCCTCTTTTGGAAGGCCAAACAAAGTTTTGCACTTCATGAAACACACAGTGACTCCACAACATGGCGCGGCGGCAACAGAGAGAATAAATACTTCTTCTTTCTTTGCGTGAACATTGGGCGCATTATGCCAATCTTCCACATCATGACGTAGACAGTGGGCGTGTTAGAAACGAGCCGTATAAGGGGGGTATGGAGGAGTCTTAACTTTTTATAAAGAATATCTCTTTGAGATTTGAGACTTAATCTTGCAAACTTTACAGATCTTCTTTATATATTTCACCCGAGCTTTGTAAACTCTTCCAAAGAGAAGGACAAATTTACATCGCATCATATGACCCCTTTGAAGGACTATTAATAAATCATACAGTGTGTGTGCCTGTGTTAAGCAAAGATGCAAATTGACAGTTGGCCTCTGAAATCAGTCGTCCTTGATGCGTCTTGATTACGTACAGGAGATCACCAAGTTTAATTCATGTTTATAAATAAATCTTAATAATACATAATTATTTTTCTAGTCTAATTCATTTTTTTTTTTTAATCTAAACATTCACAATTTTAATTCCAACATATGTTTAATACTGAAGATGGTAAAATAAAAATAATATAATGAATATGTAATGGTGCGTCTATTTAGCCAATCTTCCTTATTAGAGTTTTTTTCGTGCTGCTCTGTGTCATTGAGTTTATTGGTCACGGGGGGGAAAATGACTTTAATGAGGTAAATGTAATATTATGTGGTCATATTGTTTAAAAGCCGTTTTATTGATGTTTTGCTCTACGTTACAAACACTGATCGACTGAATATCATTACACATGAAATGATTTTCGTAAATTACAGCCTACTGGTTCTTTCAACATCCAGTCTTGATGTTCATTATGTTTATTTTGTGCTGTAATCCAGAAGTAAAGCAGAAGAGATGATCCTTTACTGCTGAATTTGCCTTGATCTGAGGCGGCAATCAGTGATCTGTCACATCCCAAGCAGCACCCCCGCTCTCTCGTGAAGCCAATAGGAAGTGACTAAAAACTATAATTCATCCGACTGTCCACGTGAGGCTGGCTCCAAAATGTAGTCAGTCCCATAGACTCCCCATGTTAAAATGCCCCAAATTACAGCAGAAAAAAAAAACTGTTTACAGCCTGGGGCAAAAAATTATTTTTGGTCTATATTGCTTAATTTTAACCCTTCATGACAACTGTGAGGGGGTGGAAATTTTTTTATAACTCCTTCCGTTTAAATATATTTAAAGCCTTTAAAGGTTCTGCATAATTAAGGTCGGTGGCCACGAGTGACAGGTGGATTGCCGTCTGCTGGCCACCAGCCGTCGTCCTAGGTGTGGCGTGGCTTCATCACAACCGGCTCCCACCTTTTTGGCCCATTTTCGATTGGTCCGGGAGAGTCGCACGGTTTTTGAAGAGCTGCCAAGATGGCGGAGGCTCAACTCATGCACACTTGTAAGCTTTCAAAAAACGTTCTTCTGGAGTCTAACGGGTGACGCAACGGACCACTACGTCCATGTTTTTTACAGTCATGGTCACAGCACCTCTAAAGACTGACAAAACAATATTGTTTTGAATTTCCTGTAAAACCATCTAAAATATATAATACGTAATTTCAAACAGTAACAACTGAAAACTAGCCGGGTAATACCAAACTCTGCTACTTCACTTAATTGACAAGTCGTTTTACTTTCTCGCAGGGGTGGAGGACGGGGTTGGGGGTTTGCACTTTTTGAAGTTTTACAATCATTGGTTTCCCGTAAGCCATCACATAACGTTTAGTTATGACGTTGTTTTATGCGGACTTCCCCGCTCAGAACGCCTCGACACTCTGTAGTACACACAGGAATGTGCCTGCCCGAACAACCAAAACCATCGAGCGGTTTTCGCTGCATCTCTTAACCGAATCCTGCATGAGAACAACCCAGGAGCGGACACTAATCACAAATTATCGCCTTGTCGGACTTTGGCCTCCCCACGTTCTCATTGACGATCGGTTAACAGTTAATTAAACTCTTTTCCAAAACTCTGTCCACAAGAGGGGCCACAACATCACTCCATTCAAAATGTACAACAAACACTCTGCGAACCGCATCCTCGTGGTCATCCAATGTTCGCTGTCGTTTTCCCCTAAACCTAAACTACGATCTTAATTTGGTGCTTAGCGTCTACGTCATGGCTCTCATTCCGCCCTCTTTTAGTTGATTGGGCCAGCTGTTTTGAGGGCCGGAGGAAAACTAGAAAGATTGGTTCCGGCTATCTCAGAACTGAGTACCGAACCGGAATGAAATTGAGCGGAAGTACGAAGTCGACGTAGTCAGGCTAAACTGAAAACAGCATTAGACAGGGATTTAAGAATCGATATCATTCTTAAAAATGAAATAATTCAATTAAAATCAAGAATTCTATGGAGACTGATGCAAAAACTAAGTGATAGAAATAAAAGTTTTTGAAGTGTTTTAATAAAAAGCAGTACATACTGGGTTTTATGTTACACTCAATGACATGCTTTGTTTGGGCTACTTCTGTATTATTTTTCCTGGTTTCTACAGAGCTGGTAATTTTAATAAGGATCAAATCAAACTGAGTTCAGCTTTGAGAATGAAAAACTCACCTGTTTTGGTGTCCTCAGTATCTTCATGTTTGACTCTGAATGTCTCTTCTATCTTCCATCTCTTTCACTCTCCTCTTTAATAAACTCCATCTTTTGAACCACTGTGTGTCTCAGTATCTTCAAGCAGGAAGTTTTTCTGTTTTGTTTGAACCACTGTCCTGTTGTAAGATGGAAACAATGAACAAAAGGAAAAATAAAACTAAATCTCTCTCGTCTCAATCTGCTCCCTAGTTCAGTAGTCAGCACACTAGTAAGGTGAGTCAGTCCGAGAGTCAGAGTTACTGGACTTAAATCACCTGACTGAAGAGAAAAAAAAAACAGCAAATCAAGGGACACAAAATAAACTATTCATATTATAATAAGATTATATTTGGTGTTTTATTAAGTGGTAGATATATATGTAATAAGATTACAATGTCAATGAAAAAAAAATTCAGTTTGTTTATTCAAGTTTTCATTGTTTGTTGTTTGTTTGTTTGGAGCGTGCGCGATTCGAATCACTGAATCATTTTACGAATCATTGGATTCAATTGACTCGGATCTTCAAAAGCTCCGTTTCTCCATCCAGTACTCGATTGATGAACTGATTCAGAATTCAGAGAGAGACGAGACGCACCGTTTCGTTACTCTTGCGCTTTACAAGCACACAATATCCTTCATTAATACCACTAAATAAAGCATTACAGTAACACACAGTCGGTACCACTTAATTTCTAAGTTTTATAATGATTAAATGATAAATGCACCACACCTTTCTTCAGCGCAAAATCACACGACGCGGGAGCGCGCGCAGCCTTAATGACGTCAACACCGCCAGAGCAAAATAAAAGTCCCTGTTCGTGAAACTGAATTGAATGATACTGCAGAGCTGACAAAAGCCCAAACTGATCTTGATCTCCAATTACAGGACTGGAAGAAACCAATGAATATTTCTCAGAGATTTTGGTAGAACAAAATTAAAATTTGTGGGTGCAGAGAAGCTGTAAACTATTTAATTTGTTAACTGAAACTGAATCTTTATGCCAGTGTATTAGTCCTTATTCCCTTTCAGTTTCTCCAAAAATATAAAGCCAATTAAATCAAAGTTCAGCTTTATTCTGTTAAAGTGAATTTCATTAAAGTACTGTGAATGTAAAGGATCACCCAGCAAACATGGGCCCCCTGCGGGTTTTCTGTGGGACAAAGTGTGGGCAGTATGGAGTCAATATATAGCACATATATATACGCAAAAAAACTAATGCTTTTGCAAAGAAAATTAAAGTTTTGCAAACGAAAATTAAAGCTTATTGAGGAAAATAATTTGCTTTTTGGCAAACAAAAATAAGAATTGCAAAACATAAATGAGACCGCGCAAAATAAATGATTTTTGCAATACAATTTTCCATGAGTCATATCTATTATTTTATTTGCAACACTGATTTATTTTGCGTGTCAGTCTAGTTTGAGCTTGCGCTGCAGTTTTTCCTGTGCGCTTCATTTTCTGCGCGTCTCGCTTTGTGGCGCTGTTTTGACGTGGGGGTGGAGTCAAGGGGCAGGGGCGTGTACAACATGCCTCCCTGGAAGTGACGTCATCGGCTACGAGACGCAGCTCACTGATCCTTGTACTGTCATGATGAGCAGATGGCATGCGAGTGGATCGGCTTCCTTTTATTTCACTAGCATTAAAACATGCATGGTTTCGTTTTTTATTAACTTTATTAACAAATGTATATGTGTATTAGCACGCGTTTGCTCAAGTTAAAGAAGTTGTTACCATGCACCATTCTGCTGTTTATTTCTCCCTCGATCTGCAGTCTTTTACTGGCATAAAGTTGGCTTGACGTTGGACGTTCGATATTCGCAAATATCTAGGGACCGTCTCTAAAGTTACATGCAAAACTACTATACACTTACTCTCTAACGTCAATAGCATGCAAGGAGAATGACTAACAGTCATGAAAACAACTGTTAACTGTTTATCCAGGTGTCAAAACTATAATGCACACCTTTTATATTTTTTGATAATTATAAAAATAAACTGTAAATCATATGTAAATATTGCTACTTTTCATTACCAAATGGACGTAAACACTAACGCTCAAATGAAAAAATAGCAAATATTTTACATATGATTTACAGTTTATTTGAATAATTATGAAAAATATGACTGGTGTGTGCATTAGTAAAGTGTTCCTGTAAAGTGTTCACGAAGATGAAACACTTTACAGTATGTTTTTATGAAATGTGAGTCATTTTGTTCAAATGCTATTGATGCTTCAAATTATGGCATATTTTAAATTTGAGCCCATCGGTAATGACAAATGAACAATATTTACATATGATTTACAGTTTTTTTTTGAATAATTATGAAAAATATGAATGGTGTCATTATAGCTGACACCTAGATGAACACTTTACAGTATTGTTTTATGAATGTGAGTCATTCTGTTCAAATGCTAGTGAGCTTTAAAGTTGTATTTAAGTGCATCGGTAATGAAAAGGAGCAATTATTTTTACATATGATGGTTACAGTTTATTTGTGAATAATTATGATAACATATGAATGGTGTGCATTGATAGTTGACACACTAGATAAACACTTTACAGTATGTTTTATGAAAGTGAGTCATTCTGTTCAAATGCTATTGAGCTCAAATTAGGCATATTTTAAATTTGAGCCCATTCGGTAATGAAAATTAGCAATATTTTACATTTGATTTACAGGTTATTTTAATAATTATCAAAAAAAATACTAAAAGGTGGTGCAGTATAGTTGACACACTGGATGAACAGTTAACAGTTGTTTTCATGACTGTTAGTCCCATTCTCCTTGCATTGCTATTGACGTTTAGAGAAGTGTATAGTAGTTTCGCATGTAACTTTTAGAGATGGTCCCTAGATTTGCGAATATCGAACGTCCAACGTCAAGCCAACTTCATGCCAGTCACACACACTTTCATAGCATTAAAATGGTGTATTTGTTTCATTGGTTAACTGCATGTGTATTAACAGTGTTTGTTTAAGATCTCTCTGAACCTGTGGGAGGACGGCCAGCGCACAGAAGCGTTCTTTGTTACACATTAGTTTCAGAGTTACTGCTATTTTTTTAATGTAACTATTAATGCAATTCACTTCATAAACTATAACGTACATCATTAAAGAGGTCTCACAACTCAAGTTTTATAATCGATCTCGACTTCGTTTTTCATTTACATAACTCCTGGCATAAATTAATAAATGACTGTCATTGTAATATAAAAAAAAAAAAATGAAGCTCGAATCTTTTTTTGTTTAATTTTGCCACGAGTTTAATGCATAAACAAACCCCGTGACCATAGCACCTGAGATTTATCAGAGATTGATCAAATATTTTTATCCATCCCACATCCGTTGATCGTGTCTTTTTATGTATATTATGTGCATATAATGCTTTTATTATTTTTATCATGATTATATATATATAATATATCCAAGTGGATGCTGCACACTGCTGGTGGTTTGAGGGCGAGACCCCCCATCATGATCGTACAGCGAATTGGGTGTACAACAATACATTATAAAGCGCTATATAAATGCATCATTCATTTATTCATATTAGGCTAACCGTATATAATAATTGATAATAATATTATATTAAAATAGGGCTATATTTTGTAGTGATTTATTTTTATGCTTATTTCGGGCCTTTTAATCTTCGTGTATGGGTGGGCTAACCTAATTAACGTTCTTTGTTAAATTAGCTAGTGTTTTCATTTTACAGCAATGAAACTAGCGAATTATTCATTTATAATTCTAGTATTTATCTATTATAGGGTTATTGTTAAAATTCATGCCTCTAGCGGGCACTTCCAGTAAAAATCTTTATTTGACATTCGGGCTTTTACCGGTATAGGCCTATTATTTACAAAAACCTCTTCCAGGGGGCTGCGTTTTCCAAAAGCATCGTTAAAACCACCAGTAACTCTGAAGTAATGTTAACAAGAGAACGCTTCTGTGCGCTGGTGGTCCTCCCACAGGGTTAAGAGATTTTAAACAAACACACCTTTTAAGTTTTTTTTTTTTTTATTTAATTTTTCATTTTTTGTTTTTTTTTTTTTTTTGCAGGTGCAGTTAACCAAATGAAACATAACACTTTTAATGGGCTATAAAAGTGTGCACTTGGCGAGAGAAATCCAGCAGATGTGTCATGGTAACAACTTCTTTAACTTGAGCAAACGCTGCTAGTACACATAGTACATTTGTTAATAAGTTAATAAAACGAACAGCATGCATGTTTTAATGCTAGTGAATAAAAGGACAGCGATCCACCCGCAATGCATCTTGCTCATCATGACAGTACCTGGATCAGTGAGACTGCGTCTCGAGCCGATGACGTCACTTCCAGGGAGGCATGTTGTACACGGCCCCTGCCCCCTTGACTCCACCCCCACATCAAAACAGCGCGCCACAAAGCGAGACGCGGCAGAAAGGGATGAATGTGTGAGGGGCCCAGGAAAAGACTGCAGCAAACGCGAAGCTCAAACTAGAGCCGACACGCACAATAAAATCAGTGTTGCCAATATAACATAATAGATAGGGACCATGGAAAATATGTATTGCAAAATCATTTCTTTTGCGCGGTATCATTTTATGTTTTCAATTCTTTATTTTTGTTTGCAAAAAGCAAAATTATTTTCCTCAATACTTTAATTTTTCGTTTGCAACAAACTTTCTTTATTTTGCAAAACTTTATTTTTTTTGCGTGATATATATGAAATAATACTTTGACTCCATAGGGCAGAGCAAACCACACACTAAACCCACGTGGGTCCCCAGGGATGTGTGTTATCCCAGTGCGGGCCACAGTGTTTTGCCCATTTTGGGGCCCCTTGGTGATTTAAAAAATTTAATAATAAAAAAAAAAAAGGCCTAGTGCAATACATATAATATTGATTATATTCAGACATTTATTAAGTGTGTCTCTGATTCTGAAACATATTTAACACAATAAACAGTTATGAATAGGCACATGCATATTTGCCAGAGGCCCACTGGGTTTGCCCCACAAAAAAAAAAATTAGAAAAAATAGGCCTAGTGTGTGTGTATGTATATAGATATATATTTTTTTATACATGCAATTGGTGCACTATATTACATTTCTGTGACAATGACAGTAAATGAAAACAAATGTGTCCATAACAAAAGATATAATATATCTGTGTGTCATGTGTATATTTATTATGTAACTACACACACATGCATGTATATATTTAAAATGTTATATGTTTTTATATTACAATATATTTATAGTATAATATAAATAAATGTGTTATATTATAGACGATTAGCGGATAAATATACACATTACACCACATATTATGTGAACAAGAAAACTTTTGGGTAGTTTAGATAATAGCTATAAATTTGTTTTTGACAGCCCTACTAGCCATTAATGCGCTATAAAAAAAAAAATAATGTACACAAAAACTTTTTTTTTAGATACATTTAGTCATTTAACAAAAGCGGTTTATCCAAAGCAACTTACAAATGAGACCAAGCGAAAGCAATCAAAATCAACAAAGAGCAATGATATACAAAGGTGCTATAACAACTCTTCAGTTAGCTTAAACGCAGTACATGTAGCAATTTATTATTAGTTATTATATTAATAAAAAGAAAACAGGTAGTGGTAGAACACCTAAAGAAAAAGAGCAGCGTAGTGTTATTTGTTTATTTATTTATTTGGATATAACATTTTTGTTGAAAGAATATAATTAGAATAAAGAGAGAAGTGCTGAGAGTTAGGAGGTCAAATAAAGATGGACGGAAGAAGTGTGTTTTTAGCGTGATTCTTGAAGATGTTAAGGACTTAGCTGCTGCCGGATTGAGTTGGGCAGGTACCTTGTAGGCTATTATTAAAGTAACATTAATATATTTGACAAAATAAAACCATGTGAATAAACAGATCATTGACTGATTTGTTCATTTTATTCATTGTTATTGCTGGTATTGGACCAGTGATGTAATTCTTTATTAAATATTTCTGAAAGTAAAAAGTAAAAAGTAATATTTTAATAATATAATACATTAAGTGGAGTGTCAGAGCTCTTCAGCACGTGATTAATTCTAGCCAATGAGATGCTGGGACTGCTGGAACTCTGCATAGTTAATGATTTATTCTAGCCAATGAGAGCTGGAACTTGCTGGAACTCTGCATAGTTAATGATTTTTATTCTAAGCCAATGAGAGCTGGGACTGCTGGAACTCTGCATAGTTAATGAGCTGTCATTCCGGCTTCAACTGATACCATCCATCGCTCTGCTCACCAGG
The DNA here is from genome assembly GCF_018340385.1 of Cyprinus carpio. Classification (NCBI taxonomy): domain Eukaryota; kingdom Metazoa; phylum Chordata; class Actinopteri; order Cypriniformes; family Cyprinidae; genus Cyprinus; species Cyprinus carpio. The sequence continues at coordinate 28,731,246 of NC_056575.1, read as the reverse complement.
TAAAGGTTTTTAAATTTCTCAGTTAATTTCTGAATTTTCCATTACAATTTGTAAAAATTCGTCAAAATAGCTGTGAATTAATTAATTAATAGAAATTAAATTACACCTTTAATTTTATTATCAGTGTGGCTTGTGGGGTTGTTTTAAATGACCAACGGTTTTTTAAACGGCCGACTTCAGATCGTTTTCTGAGGTAATCTTCTGGTAATATATCCTTTCAAAATTGCACATGAATTCATTAAATAAATTTTTTAACGTCCATTTTGGTGTAAATTAGGTGTTAATTTCCTTTGCTGTTTTTTTGTTGTTTTTAAATTACTCAACAGCGAGCAGTAACATTAGGCCTAACTTACATAGTATAAATGGAGTTAAGTCCGTATAAAACTGTCTCTGTGTATAAAGTCCTAAATAGCAACATAAACGAGGATTATATAGTATAATACAATACCTCGGCTACAACACGCTTATTAAATCTCGTTATCATTAATGTGTGGCTGTTCATAACTGATAGGACTTCGGTAGACTCGCACCTGACAGGTAACGTAACCTTACGATTGCTGCGCAAACTATATACATTCACTTAAAGATTATTACAAAGATACAGTTATTTTACTGCCATTGTTAATGTTACGTAAAAAATAATAGATTATAAATATCTTGTAGGAAGAGTTGCGCATCTCACACACGAGCTGGCGCGAGCACCGAGAGAGAGAGAGAGAGATTTTTGATTTTACAAATACCTTTATTAAAACAGTTTACAAATCAAATTTATAAGTTACATTAAATCTGAATACTCTTAAAAATGTGCTCTGCTCTGTTGTAGAGGATAATTACATTTTTAAAACAACCATATATTGGAAAAATTTTTCTAAATCATTCATCAAACTGTAATAGTTAAAAATCTATTCTTAAACAAGCTTTCAACATTTTGACAAATACAAAAACAGCATTATCATCTATAGATCCTTCCAACCTTATTTCGTCTACTCATATACACCAGCCATCTTTGCCCTTCCCAAAATGAAATTGAAAAGTTGCATTGCTCTATCTTTTTCCGGGGAATACCTATAACCCAAAATAAACAATTGTTTGGGAAAAAACTACAACAAAACAATTTAAAAAGATCTTCCAACATTGAGAATAGTGCAAGAGACGACAGCATTCCATAAAAACACGACAAGTACAAAAAGGCTGATGAAAAATTTTGCCATATTGAGCTAACAATATTTGTTAATATATCAATATCTTGTTGATTATCAACCATAAGACTAAATCTTCCGCATATGCAGATAAACTTTAAAGGCATATTGCACCCTGGCAAAGTCACACCTTATAAAAACAATCCAAGTTTGTGTAAAAAAGGTTCAAAAGCCAGTGAATATAACATACCAATTTATAACAATTCCTCGCTGGACCTGAAAAAGGAGCGCTCAACACTCCATTAATCTTCAAAACACTCTGAACATTACAATATGAAGTCTTGATTTTATTAATAAAACCAGGAGTAAATCCAAAAGCAATCATTGTTTCCCATAAATATTGGTGTTCAACCCGGTCGAACGCTTTTTCCTGATCAATGGAAAGAATTCCAATTTTAAGATCAAAAAGTCTACAGATTTCCAACAAGTCCCGAATAAGTACAGTATTATCAGAAATCAACCTACCCAGGGATACAATAAGTGTGATCAGGATAAACAACTTGTTCCATCACTTTACTAAGTCTACTTGTGCCAACACTTTGGAAAGTATCTTATAATCAGTACAAAGTAAGGACACAGGTCTCCAATTTTTTTATAAGTTGCAGGTCACCTCTTTTTTGGCAGCAGTGTAAGAACTGCCCTTCTACAACTTAAAGGCAAATGTTCATTGGCTAGACTATCATTCAGCACTGCTAAAAGATCCTCTCCAATTTACAGACCAAAAAAAAAAGTATAAAAAATCAACAGGTAAACCATCTAAACCAGGAGTTTTTTGCTCTGCATGTTTTGCAAGGCTGCATAAAGTTCATCCAAAGAAATATCTGCTTCCAACACTGCATTACTCTCTTTTTTTTGACCTGGGAAAGACCTGTATAAAAACTCTGAGCTATCACTTGCTCATCTTGATGCTCACATTTATACCAATTTATTATAAAATCCAACAGCGTGCTTATGAATAGCAGCCTGATCAGACAACACATACCCAGAGTCAGATTTTAAATTATGAATGACTCTTTTTTGACCATTTTTTCACTCTAATCCAAAAAGTGTGATGGAACATCCATTTCCATTATATTCTTAAAACGGGACCTAATCAGAGCCCCCTGTGCTGATACTCCTAACAAGTTAGTTAGCACAGACTTCTTAACCTCAAGAGCTTCAAAAAAACTGCTCTACCAGCAGTTGGAGCATATACAGTAATAAATACGAATTGTAAATTTGCTCTAATTTTTACCAATCGACCTTTAACAACCTCTAAATAATCAACAGACTGAGGACTGAAATTTTAGAGAAAAGAATACCCACTCCACAACTAATACTTTCTTTGTGACTTAAAAAAAACATCATCCCCATTCTCTCTTCCAATCAACTTCATTATCAGCAGTACTATGAGTCTCTTGTACAAAGATAACATCCATTTTTTTAAGAGAGCACAGTCTGAAAAAGGAAGCACTTTTTCAGACTGCGATGAAGCTAATGAATCTTCAGAGTCTACCTCAACATCTCTTTCAAAAAGTCTGAGAAACATTCATGAAGAGGAATTTTTTTTTTCACTTTGACAGCAAGTTTACAACCATCTTTTTTTTTTTTTGCTTTTCCTATCCTTATCTTTGGTAGATTTATCATCTACAAACATCTCACATCTTCATCCAAAGAACATCCTACCTCATCCACTTCCTTGAATGCTAGTACTGGCTTCCATTTCAATGTTCAATATCACACTGAGGACTATCTTCAACAGAAACTTCTCCAACAACTAACTCCAATTCATTCTGTTTTTTCTTTCTCCCAGAAATTGCGTTTGTGGCGAGGGGGGTGTGGGTTTGGCCGAGTCTGTAACGGGAGAGAGGACGAGGGAGCAGAGCGAGGCGTAAGTGGGGTCAAGTGCAAATAACGAACACCTGTGTTTGATTTTCAGTAATTGGCCGTGGGAGAGACCGGATATGAGCCAGAGCACAACAGAGAGAGGGAGAGAGACGAGCTGGGACCCTCGTGTTGATGCTGGGGGAGTGACAACGGACCAGAAGTCTGAGTTATTTTGAATAATATTGTGCAACGGGCACACTGTTCGCGCGCTTGATGCGCATGATTGTTTTATGTTTGAAAAATAAAAACGAGCGTCCCAGCCGCAAGCCCGACCTCTGTCTTCCTTCCTGAGCATAACTGTGTCGAACCTCATCACATTCGTTTAACTCATTTCTTTTTTGGTTTCTTGAGAATCATTTAATTCATTTAGTTTTTCCCCTGAGGACCATTTTTTTCATTCTGTTTTTTTTCCTGAGATCTATTTGATTCATCCCAATTTTTGTCCCTGAGTTCCATTTGACTCACTATGTTTTAGACCCTGAGAATCATTTAGTTTATTCTGTTTTTTTTTTTCCCTGAGATCTATTTGATTCGGGGCAGCTCTGGCCTAATGGTTAGAGAGTTGGACTTGTAACCAGAAGGTCGCAGGTTCGAGCCTCAGTGCTGGCAGGAGTTGTAGGTGGGAGGGAGTGAATGAACAGCGCTCTCTTCTTCCCCCTCAATACCCATGGCTGAAGTGCCCTTGAGCAAGGCACTGAACCCCCAGTTGCTCCCCGGGCGCTGGGATATATAGCTGCCCACTGCTCTGGGTGTTGTGTTCACGGTGTGTTCACTTCTCACTGCTGTGTGTGTGCACTTGGATGGGTTAAATGCAGAGCACCAATTCCAAGTATGGGTGACCATACTTGGCAAATGTCACGACTTTCACTTTTCACTTTCACTTTTACTTCACCTTCACTTTCACTTTTTCTTACTGTCTCTAAGTTCCATTTGACTCACTATGTTTTAAACCCTGAGAATTTAGTTAATTCTTTTTCCTTGAGAACTATTTGACTCGTCCAATTTTTGTCTCTGAATTTTCATTTGTTTCACTCGTTGTAGTCCTGAAAATCATTTGTGTTCAGTTTTTTTCTTTCATGAGACAAAAATTACCTGAAGGTCGCAGGTTCGAGTCTTGGTGCTGGCAGGGAGTTGTAGGTGGGGGGGAGTGAATGAACAGCGCTCTCTTCCACCCTCAATAAGCCATGGCTGAAGTGCCGTTGAGCAAGGCACTGAACCCTCAGTTTGCTCCCCAGGCGCTGGATATATAGCTGCCCACTGCTCCAGGTGTGTGTTCACGGTGTGTGCACTTCTCACTGCTGTGTGTGTGCACTTGGATGGGTTAAATGCAAGAGTCACACTGATATAAGGGAGTTCCTTTTCGAAAATAAACAATTGAATTACATTAAAAAAACTATCTAAACCACACTTTTTAGATCTGAATTTCATTTGTTTCACTCTGTTGTAGTCCCTGAAATTAATTTAGTTCAGTTTTTTTTTTTTCATGAGACAAATTTGTTTTATCCAATTTTTGTCCCTGAAAATCATATGATTTATTTCCCTTTTGTCTCTGAGATTTACTTGACTCACCCTGTTCTATGTTTGCAGTAACTACTTTTTCTGGGCAGGCACGTATGAGATGGCCCTCCATGCCACATCCAAAGCATCTCATTTTTTCTGAGCTTACATAAACGTTGTAATCATAATCATCCACTCTGAACTTTAAACACCAAGTTTAACTCTTCATTGTTGCTCTTTAAGATCATAAAGACTTGCCTTCTAAAAGAAAGAACATGTCTCAATTGCGGAGATTTACAGCCATGAGAAATCAATGTAATCGGTGACATTAACTGTCCATGTCTAGCCAGTTCCCTCTCAAGCATGTTCATTACTAATAAATGGAGGGACTTGCGACAAAACAATCTTTTTTGACGGACTAACAAGCGGCACCGCTTGAACAAAAGAGATCTCTAATTTTTACACCTTGTTCAACAAATTGTTGTGACTTTATCCACAAAAAAATCACAACTCCATTGTTCATTCTAGATGCGGATTTAATGCTATCGAAAACCAACAATCTCTCCGACTGCCAGAGCACATTCTTCCACAGAACATTCTATAGTCGGACATAGTTTAAAAACGCATGTCGGCGTCGTGTGAGCGTTTCCAGCCCAATGCCCCCAAAACTCCACTAAACCGGCATGACTCCTGGGTTACAACCGGGTTGTCGCGCACACAAAAAACTAAACCACTTACTATACCACTAGAAATAACCAAATATCTTAAATAAAACTAAACAAAATAGAAAAAAAAACTGAGCGAAAAAGAGCACTCACAAACCCAAACCACGCTCCCAGTCCCACATCCGCTCACTCAACTTCTGCTCAGAGAGAGAGAGAGAGAGGTGAGTTGTTTGGGTTTTGGCTGTTTGGTCTCTTAGTTGAATTTTGATACGATTTTTTGAAATAGTTTGTATATCATTGTAAATATAGAGGGTTGGGGAAAATTAAGTAGTTGGACACCATTTTGTTGACAAAAGTGACAAACCTTTTTGATCTCTGTTTTTGGTTGGGGAGTAAGGTTAAGGAAGTAAGGAGTTTGATGCCATTTTGTTTATTGTAACCTTTTGATCTCTGTTTTTTGGTTAGGGAGTAACGTTAAAATATTGTACTTTTTATTTTATTTTGATTAGGGTTTAGGAAAGAGGTCTTAAACTAAAGAAGTTTTTGTTTATTATTTTGGCCCTGGGTCAACTCCTGAAGAAAATTCCTTATTTAATTTATTTTAATGGTTATATCTTGCAGTGGTGGACAGTAACGGAGTAGCTTTACTTCGTTACTGTACTTAAGTACATTTTTCAAGTATCTGTACTTTACTGAAGTGTAGTTTTATTTTTAGTAACTTTGTACTTTTACTTCACTACATTCCAAAGCATAAGATCATACTTTTTACTTCACTACATTTCATAAAACATATCGTTACTCCTTATAATAGGCTATATCACGTGCCCTGACACGCAGAAGCGGTTTCTGATTCAAGAACGAAAACTGATTCTTTTCCCAATGAAAGCTTTTAAATCGGTTCGCAAATCGCACCAAAAGATTAATTCACGAATTAGAATGATTCGATTGCAGCTGTTCTAGAGTCAATAACTCACTGATTCAAATGAACCGTTTAGTGCGATTCTCTAGTGAACTCAATTCACAACCGGGAGATCTTGTGAGGCGCGCGTGTGCGACTGATGCTGCTAAAAGTAAGGTACTAATGTCGAATTTTAGGATTAATTTATTGTAACTGAAAATCATAGGTTTATGTCAAAAACTGTCATTTATTTGGGAATTAATCTGCTGTAAAGGGTAATCTATTTAAGCCCACTGAAATGCTTGAATGCAAACACATCAGCATCAGTGCCTCTTACGTCAAAAAACAAAACATTAAAATAACACAGATTAAAATAAAATAATTAATGCACGTTCAAATTCCCCGCTGCCATAACATTAACAGTTCTATTAAAATGCTAGGCATTTAGCCCTATGTGACGTCTGTTTTTATATTGTTTATCCAACATTATAAATGTTTATATTGTTTAAAAATTAACCTAGCCGAGGTAGACAGATATGAATGTTTATTCATAACCATACTGAAAATAAGTAAATATTGGTACTGATGCTAACTGTCTAGCTAACAAGCTTGGTGCTAAGTTGAGGTAATTTTTAAAAATAAAGTCCAAATATTTTTATTCAGTCACTTTAGATAGATTACAGTCTGAGGGAAAAAGAAAGGCATGTGATGTTCAGAACATGGTAACTGCAGTAAGTATCAAAGTGGGAAGTGATGTCCTCTGGGGGCATTTGGCAGGGTTTTTTTTAATATATATATATATATATACTCAACTCAACTCTCTCTCACACACACAACACACACACACACACACACACACTCTCTCTCCGCTCTCTCTCTCTCACACACCACACACACACACACACACACACACAGAGCTGTAGTGGTTGTTGTTGTTATTAATGTCTCTGTTCTTGTGTTCAGGGGTCTGTTTTCTTACACACGGGATCCAAACACCGCAAACACTGAACTCATTCTGTCTGAGGAGAAGAGATTGTGTAGAGAGAGTGTGTGTGGACGTCTGTATCCTGATCATCCAGACAGATTTGATTATGTGTATCAGGTGTTGTGTAGAGAGAGGTTGAGCGAACTTGATATCGAAGTGGATATGTGGATTGGACTGTGGTATATATCAGTGTCATATAAGAGCATCAGCAGGAAGGGATGGGGTGATGAGTGTTTGTTTGGTTATAATGATCAGTCCTTGAGTTTGATCTGCTCTTCCTCCAGGTTACTCATTCATTCACAATAACAAACAGTCTGTTCTCCCTGTGAAGCCCATCAGCAGTAGAATAGGAGTCTTTGTGGATCACAGTGCAGGAACTCTGTCCTTCTACAGCATCTCCAGAAACACAATGATCCTCATCCACACAGTCCAGACCACATTCACTCAGCCGCTCTATCCTGGGTTTTGGTTTTATTATAATGGATCAGGTGAAACTGTGTTGATGAATCAGAAGAGACTGACGATAGATTCTACCCATAATGCCTTTGAGCTGCATGATAAATCAGTGACAGTGAGATGTTATAGAGTCTCTTCATGACGTTAATACTGCAGCTGAACTTTTTCTGTCACTGAAATAACAGTCAGAATAAAATGTGTCACAAATCCTCATATAGACAGTAAGATCTGTGTGTTTTGTGTGTGTGAGAGAAAGAGACTGTGTGTGTGTGTGTGTGTGTGTGTGTGTTGTCCTGACTGTCATTCTTCTGATTCTCATGTCTCTTCCTGAAAGAAAAACAGGAAGCAGATTTCAGGTTGTTTTACAGAAGTGAAATAAATTTCAGAGCTGCTGTTCAACACAACGGTTCAGAGGAAATAGAAATATTGTTTGAGGTGAGTGTTTGATCTTTCTTTGGTTATTTTCATGTATGAGTGTCATCTTATGATGTGTCATTGGTCACTCTGAGCTTCTGAGACTTTAATGCTGTGTTGAAGTAATTTTGATGATTTTATTTAAAGCTCTTGATCAAGTGTGTGTTTGTCAGTGAATCATGGAGACCTGCTCATTCTGATATTGTTGTCATACCGTGTGAAATTGCTGTGTTTAAATACAAAGTATTAGAATGATCCCATTTATCTCGTCGCCACCAAAGTTTTCCTCAGTCCTCCAGAAGTGTTCACGGCCGTGGGAAGAAAAGGCACAACAGACACAAAATCTGAGTATACCTTCACTTCTAATCTTTAGTGTCTTACACTGGCTGGGTATATAAAAGGATAAAATAAAGGTGAGTAGCAGCCCTTTCAACCAATAAGATATAGATTACATATGTGTTGAGTATGAGCTAAAACAACAAGTTATATAAGACATACATATGATCAGGAAAATAACTGGACATATAAGAAATAACACTGGCAGTGGGAATCTTCAACTTTCAGTAAAGGACAAACTAAACCCCCACCATTCTTCACCGATTGAACTCTATGTATCATCTGCACATGCGTGTATACATTGAGGTAAAGAGAATAGAGAGAGAGAGAGAGAACACAGATGGGAGGAGGGAGAAAACCAAGGGGGAAAGAAAGGGACTGGCAGGTAGTAAGACAGAAGATGGAGATCACTCACATTGAAAACAATCAGAGGGAAACATCTGGAAGGGAGTGTACTTTTTCTAACACTATGTTTCTCAATTTACTGTTTATTAGTGACTCTTGTGATTTCAGTATTTCTCATCATGCATTCCTCACTCTGAGACAGAACTTCACTCAACATGCTTTCATGTGGCGTCTGCAGGACAGTTTCTATACAATGAGCTTCTATAACACCACCTCATTTAATACAACGAGCAGCATTTCTAAATTATAAAACGTGTTTTTATTCAGTTGACTGTAGTGTTGAACAACAAGAATTATAGAAATATAAAGAACTCTCAAAAATTTCAGCTCCCATTGCAAAAATAAAGTGCCCATAAATGTATAAACGTTTGTTTCTGGTTTTAAATGTAGATCCATGGAGTGTGAAGTTGGAAGATTAGACTGACTGCCTCCTTTCATTTCAACGACTCAGCTGCACAAACTCACAGACTTCTAAAAAATGATCTCAACACAGGAACCCACAGCAGAACCTCACTGTTTTTCAGGCAAGAGTGTGGAATCCACATAAATAAATCCTCACCATGCAGTCTACATCCTACAGTCATGGCCAGAAGTGTTTATTGTATAGATTATTGTGTAGAGTGATCAGATGCATTTTTAAATAATTGCTAAAAGTTTCATGTGGCAAAAAAAATAACTTTTCACAAAAAAAAACAACAAACAAATTTCACCTGTTTTTGATGCCTGACCAAAATGAGCAGCTTACATTAATTGGATCAATCATATCAGCAGCACAGTGAAAAGTGTGAATGAGTACCTAGTTCAAGGTGAAAATCTCTATCATACTAATTAGACTGTAAGCGCAGACTAATTGATATAAAAGTTGAGAGGAAGCGCTTCCAAAATCATTGTGTTCTTGTGTAGCAATGGTAACCTCCAAAAGACACAGGTGCAGCCATCATTGCTTGCATCAAAATGGCCTCACAAGTCAAGGAATTGCTACAAAAGAATATTGCACCTGAAAGAGCCATTTACCTGATCATCAAGAACTTAAAGGAGGAGAGAGGTCAGCTGCAGTGAAGACGTCTTCAGGACGTCCCAGAGTGTCCCAGTAAGCACCAAGGACGTCTCCTCCGAATGGAGTCCGCTACAGAATCGTGTCTCCAGCAGATGCAGAGCGTGCTCAGGAATGGGCAGGCAGCTGGTGTGAGACAGCATCTGCACACCGTGAGGCCAAGACTTTTTGGACAATGGCCTGGTGTCAAGACCAGGGCAGCAAAGAAACCACTTCTTTCCAAGAAAAACCATCAAAGGACAGACTGAAATTTAGCAGGAATACAAAGGATTGGAAAGCAGAAGACTGGTGCAAAGTTATTTTTTTCTGATGAAGCTCCCTTCAGACTGTTTGGGACAATCCTGGAAAAAATAGTTTGCTTGAGAAGAAAAGGTGAACGCTACCATGAGTCCTGTGTTGTGCCAACTGTGAAGCATCCGGAGACCATCCATGTGTGGGGTTGCTATCCAACCAAGGGAGTTGGTTGGATAGCACTGCCATGAATAAAGAATGGTACCAAAACATCCTACAAGAGTGACTTTTCCAACGAATCCATGAGCAATTTGGTGAATTTTTTTTTTTTTTTTTTTCAATCATGGTGCATTTTCCAGCATTGATTGAAGCACCATTTCACAAAGCAAGAGTGAGAAACAAGTGCTCAAAGGATCATTACATTGAAATTTTTGGATCTTGGCCAGGCAACTCCCCAGATCTCATCCCTGCCCATAGAGAACCTTGTGGTTAAGTCCTCAAAAGGTAGAGTGGACGAGCAGAAGCCCACAAATTATGATCAAACTCCAGAACTACATAAGCAAGAATGACTCGCATCAGTCAGGATTGGGCCCAGAATATAATAATCCAGCAGCGCAGAGTGAAATTGGCAGAGGTTATGAAGAACAAGGGTCAATGCTGGACATATTGAACTCATTATATATTTTTTGCCAATAAAAAGCTTTTAAAACTTATATGCTCATCATATTTTTCCACGTTTTCTTATGGTATACGGAAAACAATCTACAAATACTGAAGCAGCAAACTTTGCAAAAACACAAAATTTATGTCACTGCCAAAACTTTTGACGCACGACTGTAGACAAATAACACCTCTAACTTACTAAATTTGAAAGCTATTTGGACAATTTTTTCAAATGATACTAATGGATTGATGCCTCCTCTGATTCATGGCTCATTAGTGCTTGTTGATCAAGATTAAAAACTGATTTGCAAGCCAATCATCGCTTTACATTACAATGTTTTGGCTGTCATAAACAACAAAAAACTGTTTTAATGGACCTCGCTTATGCATTAATAAAAGTTAATATACAAAACAGGTTAAGTAAATATGCAAAATATAATATTTTTAGAAATTTAAATGTGATAGAACTGAGACTGCAGTTTCACAATTTTTGCATCGGCATAACAAGTGGTGAATTATGTTTAAACCTGTCAAAACTTCGAAATAAAACCAAAAACAACGATGTGGGAATAAAGCAAAAATATTTCAGGACAAAAATAAGAATGGAATAATGCAGCACTTCTCTTGTACGTCTCACCCGCCAGCATGTGTTGCCTAACAACCACAACAATTCTTGCCTCTCTGTAGGCCGATGCATGGCAGAACAGACAGCGACACACAGTTATTTGACCACACATAAAGGTTTAAATAAGATACCTATTGACAATGGAACATTATATGACATTTAAAAAGGTTTTGGTGATTTGTCCTACAGTCCGCCCCCCCGTTCTTTACCCACAGCAAAAGCAGGCTAAATCGTGGTTAAGCGTTCAAATTTCTAAAATGCTAGTAGAATGAATTAATTTCTAAAATATTATAATACAGAAACGCATGAAAAAACAGATCACAGTCAGACTAGACCTTTATCAGGTCAACAGCAATGTAGTAAATATGTGTGCCGGTCATGCATATGATTTAAGTATGAAGCATCCATAACAACGGTCAGCGTCCGTAAATCATTATTACTCCATAGGAAAAAATGTATTGCTCCGTTGGTTGCTTTTCCTAAGCTCAGGAGAATTCGATTGAGAAGAAAATGTGTTGGAAAGAAAACAACATAGAATATCTCTCTTACTATCTTTCTGCAATCTCTATCAAATGTCGCTATTTTAATTGCTTAGTGGTTGCTCTGTGCTAACCGCAGGAAGACTTAGTTGTTGATTCTCATGTATTTCCTCATTTTAAGTCTCAACAGTGTCCTCGGATGTTTTAAATAATTGAATTATACTATATACTAATAATAAAGAAATAATAGTAGACACAACTGAGCCATGAGAACAGTTCTGAAAGATAAGGAAATCCTATGGAATGACCAATGAGAGCGAAACATGTGAGAAACATGGGAGATCTCTTTACTGTCTTTGCTGTAATCTCTTGAAACACTTCCATATAAAAATATTTACTGCTCAGAGGTTGCTGTTGCTTTTGTTGATTTATTTTTACTTCAATGGCTTTTCCACTTTTAATAGCCCAGGACAGGCGGAGTAGAGACAGGTTAATTGACAGGTGAGAATTGAACG
>NC_056575.1:28644886-28717958 GCF_018340385.1 Cyprinus carpio | reverse complement strand
CTCACTTTTACATTTATATCACAATTTGAACCTTTTTTTTATGAAATTCTGCGTTAAAACTAGTAATTTTGACTTTTCTTGAATTCTGTCGTTACGTCACACAGTCTTGACTTTTTTTATTTAGAATTCTGATTTGACATTTTGTAAATGTTGATTTTTTTTCTGCTGAATACTGCAGTTTACATCTTGTTAGGATTTAGATTTTTTTGATTTACTCTGGATTTCTAGAGTTTAAATCGTGAAGGAATTGAAAATGTAGGACTTTTATATAGAATTCTGAGTTTACATTAAAACAATGTTGGACTTTTTATTCATGCAGTTCTGAATTTTCTGTCTGTGTAATTTAGATTTTTTCCTCTCTGAATTCTGAATTTAAATATTGCAATTTGCCTTTTTATTAGGGAATTCTGAGTTCACTCTCACCGACCGACCCATTCCGGAGTAGATTGTTGTTTTCTTTATGAATTCGGTTTTTAAATGTTGCAATTGACTGACTTTTATTAGAATTCTGAGTTTACACTTCGCAACGTGGACTTTTTTCCAGAATCTTGGACTTTACATCTCACAATTTTGACTTTTTCTTGGAATACTTTTATATCTCGCACAATTCTGGGAATTTTTCACCAGATTGCAAGAAAAAAAGTCTTAATTCGTTGAGATATAGGTGCCCCTATCATACACACGAGTTGCAATGCTACGCAAGGCGCAGCGCAAGATGTGTTCGCTAGCCCGTTTGCAGTCCGGCACCGTTCGCATTTTCCGTTCCAGACGGCCCCGTCTTTTACTTAGCACAAATGCCTTGTTGCGACCATTTTTGTGCATCCATGGGCGTTGCTGGTCTAAAAAAAAAAAGAGGTTGTGTTCGGCGCAGTGCTCATTTTAAGGAGCCTGAAAATAGACTGCCCCATAGACCAACTCAAACCTGGTCTAAAGTCTGGCGTCAAATGTTTTTTCTTTGTTATTTAAAGAGCGTGTTAGTACAGGTGGGTCGCACAACGCGCTGTAAATGCTGTTTATTAAACACAGGGTTGCACAGCAGCACCACAACATTCCCCCCTCCAAATATTACAAATTAAAGGATTGGCAAATGCATAAGATTATTTTTTTTTTTTTATTTGTTTGGTTTTTTTGTTTGTAGGTTAATTAAACATAAAAATGCCTACATGTCATAATGGATAGTCATCTATGTGCATCAGAATGAGGCTATCTATTTTGCTCGCACACACGAGCAGCTCCGTTGCATGCTCAGAGACGCGTTCGCGTCTTTGCGCTTGCCAAATTTCCGCCGTGTTTGTAATATGCAAATCCGTCATGGGTAACTGGCTCTTAAAGGGAATGGAAGATGAGACTCTGATTGGTTTATTCAATGTTTTGCCCAAAAAACACCCATTACTCATTAAGAGAATAAGGACAACTAGTTTAGACCATGCGCCCGGGCACCCTATGGGCCCCGCGCGCCAACCGTTTTTCCGTCGTTAAAATAGCAAAAGTGGATTTGGACATGCCCTGAGTGCACCTGTGCCGTGCGCTTTACACTTTGCGTTTAGATAATTAAAATAGGGCCTATAAACTCAGAATTATAAGTAGAAGAAAAAAACGATGAATGTGAGATAAAAGTTGCCTTTTAAAAAAGTAACCGTTTGATTTTTATTCCATGGCAGAAATTGGTTGAAATAATCTTTTTTGAATTAGACGTGCTGTCAGTTTGTTGTAGTGCAACTCTGCAGTACTCACCAGAGAAATTCACATGAAGCTGGTCACAGTGCCCCCACTTCTGGGATTGGCCTTTTTTGCAGCGGTTTTATGCATTTGGTGCTGCTTTATAATTTTGCACTGCCTACCTTGTGGAAACAGCCGTTGCACAGGAGTCTTGTTATGGTTAGGAATAGTTTGACATTGTCTGGATTCTGAACTCTCAAGCTCTGTTAAGTCACTCCAGTCTCATCAGTGAAATTTTTTGTTTTTGTGACTGAGAAATGCTGTTATGTGCAAATTAGCAATGAAAGATTGATTGCTGTCATAAGTGCTTCTCCAGGGATTTCTCCACACACACCGGTTATCTGACTCTGAATATTTTAACTTCCCTAAAAAAGTGTGTTATCCAGAAAGAATATGATCTTTTCTTTCACAAATCCCCCGAATTCTGTTTCAGGTTGTTGAGTTGCTGTTTTTGGCGGTTTCATTAAGCTCTTTGGCCACTCAGTACTTGCTATCTGTCTTGTGTTGTTTAAGGAGGATTTTTTCTTCAGTGTGCCCATGGTGTTAAAACCGGTTCATTTTCCTGGAGGTCTTTGGATGTAATTTCTGCAGATGTGTTCAATGATTTGATTATTACAAACACAGTAATTGATCTCTATTGATCATAAATGTCAAAAAAAAAAAAAGCCAAGAAGCTGCTTTTAAGGTGAGTAAACTGACTGTCCCACACCTAAATAAATGTGGAACGTCACATAAAGATGACTGAACAAATTATACCCTGATGTGAGATTTATTTGTTGTGTATAAACAATAACAGATAATGTAACTGTACTATATTTTAACTGTAACTTAAGTAATTTCCTTATGATAAATTATTGTTTATGTATTTTTAATGATGCATTTTTGTACATTTTGTTATGTATTATATTATATAATATTATTATTATAACTTTAGTACATATTTTGGGGTAGGAAAGTTGTTGCAATTGTAGTTAAACTTTTTACTAATTTTGTCTGTTAGTTTTTGTTTATTTAATTTTTTGTATAGATTTTTCAGTTTTATTTTCTAAACGAAAATGAGAAATGTTGCTTTGGCAACTATCTGGCATAAAATAAGGTCAAGGTTTTTATATTTATTTATATCATTTCGGTTAAAGTTTATTTTATTTTTATATGTAATGAAAATGTGTGTTTTTGGTTTTTTAGTTTAATTAATAACCCTGGTTTGCTCATAGCATCATGCAAAAATCTGTATTTAGCAAAACTTCAGACCCAAAATAGTCAAAAAACTCATTTTTGTTGAGACCTGACAAGTAGTTGACAAATTATACATATTTTTTACATTTATGCATTTGGCAGACACTTTTATCTAAAGCGAATTTATTCAAGCTAAAAAAAAATTCAACTCATTCATTCCCTGGGAATCGAACCCATGACCTTGGCCTTGTTGTTTGAGAGACAGAAACTTGGCTGCATGCTGTGTTTATTTTGAATGCTCCTTTCTAAAGCTCAGCGTACATCATGCCAAAACACCATTAAGGCTTTTTTTGCATATTCTGTGCATTCTGAATGTCAAATCAGTTGATGTTATAGAAATAAGAGATTGCAGTTCACAGTTTTATTGGATTTTTGAACAATGAGTCCCTTCTGGTCCCTTATTAAAAACGTGAAATGTTATCAGCCTCAGCAGATCCCGTTTTGGGTTTTCTCAATTTTGCAAAGTACAATGCATGCATGCACACATTAAAACACCACATAACCCCTTAATACCTTTTGAAAGGTGTACTGTTTATAGTTTAGTGTTGTATGATATTTCTAGTCTCTCTAGGCATTTTGCACTTTTTCCGCAAGTGATGAAAAATTTTTTGTACATAGTCTGTCGTCGTTTCATCAGGGCAGGTTAAGTTGCGGAATACTGACTAGAGTGTTTAATATGTAAATGTGGGCAGTCATATGGGAGTAATGAGCTTGTGGTTTTGATGTCATAATCTTTTTTTTTTTTTGTTTTTAACAAGAGCCATTTTTGCAGTTTCAATTTAAGAAATCTTCTTGCACTTGGCAAAGAAGTATGCATAAGTGCATCAACAGACATTTCAAGAACGGAGTAATTCACCCAAAAATGAACATTTGTAGAAAATGTCCTCACCCTCCGGCCCATCCCTAGCGAAGATATAGAGTTTGTTTTCTTCATCAGGATTTGGAGAAATGTAGCACTGCATCAGTGTCTCCAGCAATGGATGCTCTGCAGTGAATGGGTGCCGTCAGAATGAGAGTCCAAACAGCTGATAAAAAAAAACATCCATAATACTCCACACACACTCCAGTCCATCAGTTAATGTCTAGAGAAGCCAAAAGCTGCATGTTTGTAAGAAACAAGGGCATTTCTAACTTCAAAACATTGCTTTCCGCTAAAAATATGAGTCCATGATCCATAATATTTGCTTTCTTCAGTGAAAAAGTGGTCTGAATTAGGAGTAGAAATATACACAGATCAAGCATCGTTTACAAGCCAAAACAGTCCAAACCAGCTCTAAACAAATATGTGGGTGGATTTTAATGTGAAAAGATGACAGGGGATAGACTTTTTTTTTTCACTTTTTTACACACTGCAGAGGATCCATTGGTGAGCAAGTTATGTTGCTAGTTAGTACATTTTCAGCAAATTTTCATGAGCTATTCTCTTAATAGAAAAGAGTAAGAAAAATCCTGTTTTCCATTATATGTGTGTTTTAAATTAAAAGAGACGTGCCACTGTATATTGAGGATAAAATGATGTGGTGGTTTCACTAACATGTCTTCTTTTGGGTTTATGGCAGATCCGATTCAACTAAATTCATCTTCAAACCCTGTACCTTCAGCCAAAAATTAGCTGCTTTTGAAATATTAAATGTACCACCCCTGAAACTTCATGGCACTTGTGGAGTGGTTTGTGGTGAGACTTTTGCTTGTCTTTCCATTACAGACTGTCTCCTGAAATTGAACCAGGGAACAGCTCGCCGCGCATGGCCACATCCAAAAGAAGATCTCGCAGGTAAAAACAGCCTAAATGACCTTATTTCTACACTTTACTTCTAATATATCTGCATTTTGTTGTCGAAATATATATTTTTTTTCCATGAGGCCCTATCGTATGCTATCGTTCAAAACCTTTTACAATGTTTTTGAAAGAAATCTCTTTTGTTGACAAAGGCTGCATTTATTTGATCATATTGAAATTTTATTACAATTTAAAATAACTCTGATACATATTTTTTTCAGTATCCTTTGATGAATAGAAAGTTCAAAAGAAAAACATGTATCTGAAATAGAAATCTTTTGTAACATTATAAATGTCTTTACTGTCACTTTTGATCAATTTAATGCATCCTTCCCTGAATAAACAGTATTCATTTCTTTAAAAAAAAAAAAAAAAAAAACTTACTGACTCCCAAATTTTGAACTGTAGTAACTTACAGAAGACATTGTAGTCATTTTCCCCAGCATCCATTGTGGATCCAATCTGAATGAGGTTCCTTGGCCCCTGGTGGTAGAGTAAATGAAGGGCTCTGAGGGGCCCCTTCCTCTTTGACCCGTTGAAAGGGCCCAAAAGGAACAGAATGTGGACTGAGAAAAACAAACTGCACATAAATGGCTCTCGACGGGAGCCTTGATAATCTCAATATTTGCAAATCTTCATCACAACTCCACATGCAGGCATCACTCATTGAGGCCAGAAAACAGTGATGAACCATATCGTTGAGCAATGCTTTTTATGCTTTGAACGACCTTCTCAAGATCCATCTCCATATTACTGGTAAAACGTAATATGGGAAACATTATTACCATTTGAAAAAATGTTTTTCTACTGTAATATCTTTTAAAATGTAATTTATTTCTGTGATAGCGCAGCTGAATTTTCAGCATTATTATTCCAGTCTTCAGTGTCACGTGATCCTTCAGAAATCATTCTAATATGCCAAAAAAAAAAATTATAATAAATATACTTTTATAGAAACTGTGATACTTTTTTTCAGGGTTCTTTGATCAATGAACAAAATTCAAAAGAACAGTGTTTATTTAAAGCAAAAACCTTTGGGAACATAACTTAAATTATAAAATATTTTTTATGATGAATTTTGATGAATGTAATTTATCCTTGCTGAAATTACACCTATTAATTTCTTCCAAAACAATATAAATAAAAATCTTTCCAACCCCAAACTTTTAAATAAGTGTATGAGAGCTCTAAGAAGGAGTTTAAAAACATGTCTGATCTGAAATAAAATACTGATTCAATCATTTGCTATACATATGAATCATGGAATTAGTCTTTTGAATCTATTCACTCACAATTGTTAATGTAAAAAAAGAAAATAATATTTAAGGAAATAAATTCAAGTGGTTAAATATTTATATAATATCTCATATATAATTTAATTAGTTTAAAAATAGCTTTAAAATTAGGTTTTAACTGTATGTTACTTGCATTTAAACATTTTGATTCCTCTAGACAACAGTGACTGTTTAGAATGATACTTCCTCTGATTGAAAAAAAAAATGTTTTATATAATTATTAAATATATTTGCCATCATCAAAAGGCCTAAAATATATATTCATTTATTTTTCAATCACATTTTCATTAGAAATTGTATAATTACATATCCTTATAATGTTATGTTTTAGGGATTTAGTTTACCACACGAAGTTTTTTTTTTTTACTACGGTTAGTGATAATTATAATTATAATAATTGTACACAAAATTTGTACTAGCCCAAATTACCTTGTGTGTTTTGGCCCACAGCTCACATGAGCACATTTGTGCTGAATTGAACATACAATAGTCGATTAGCTTTAATGTGCTATTTTCATCACATAATCATTAACTCCTCTAATTGAGGTACTTTTGGTTTATTCACTGCCAAAAACAGTAATGAGATTATTTCATGACACGTATATCTGAACATCTAAATGGTCTGAGTGACTTTCAGTGTGAATGTGAGCCATGTAATGAACTTATACAGTAGGTGTGGACTTCTAGTCCTCTTTGAACTGCTCAAAGCCTTAGGCTACATTGTAAATATTGTATGTTACATACTGACATTATACAACGCTGCCTGGCTGTTGCCCGTGAGGTCTAGTCGTGCAACATGACGACGCCACAGTGTTTCGTAGTAATGTAAGTTCGCCCGTGAGTATTGTTTGTAAGCATTTGCTCCTTAGCTGTGTAACCAGATCTATTGTCCACCATCTTCAAAAAATATATTTTTTGTGGTTTCCAAAACAAAACCTTTTTCCACATTGTAACACGTCTACTCTCATTCATTCCAAGGCCAGGAGTGAGCGTCTAGAACATTTGTAGTCAGAAAGTTTTTGATTGTTATATAAAGATGTCAACATTTTTCCCCTATGAAGCATCATGTCCATCTAAATATCACCACCAGATGATCTGACCGAGTGTAATATAACACAGCGGTCTGGGATGCTGGGACCATTTGGCTTTTGATGTGTCATTCTTTCCTTTTCATTTTATTCTTGAATGCCGATGCGTGACAGGAAGCAACGTTTGATATATATATATATATATATATATATATATATATATATATATAATTATCATTTATTGAATGAGAGATGCCTGTGGCCATGTGGTTACATCACAGTGAGGACTGGACGGACGAGGTCTTTCCTAAAGTCTCGGGGTGACTGGCTGTTATGTAACTGGTAAATGTATTTGTGAAGACGTCCAGCCGAGGAAATGAGATCTTGCCATGAAAATCAGGCCAGAAAACAGAGCAAAACATGGAACAGCCATTCAGACACACCTACTCTCTCTTTATGATGACTATTTTTCACATTCAAGAATCGTAGTAAAGTCATTAAAAGTATGAAATACAGACTGAAGCATGATGTTAGTGACCAAAACACGTTCAAACCGATCAAAGCAATGTCCAAGTTGTCTAGATTCCAGCTCTGCTCTTTTGACGTATTCATAGAATGCTTTTTTAAAGGATGGATGGATGGATGGATGGATGGATATACCAGTAGAAGGATGGATGGATGATAGAATTGATATATGTAAAGAACCAATAGATGGATAGAACATTGGATGGATGAATGATAGATGGATAAACCAATAAAAAGATGGATGGATAAACCAGTAGAAGGATGGATGGATGGATGGATGGATGGATGGATGGATGGACGGATAGACGGACGATGAATGGTAAATGGATAGAAAGATAGAAGAATGATGGATGGATGGATGATAGATTGATAAACCAAAAAAAGGAAGGATGGATGAATGATGATGGACCTGGATGATAGAATGGTAAAATGGATAGAAAGATAGATAGAAAAATGATGGAATGGATAGATGATAGATGGATAGAAGAATGATGAATGGATGGATGTAATGGTAAATGGATAGAAAGATAGATAGAAGAATAATGGATGGATGGATGATAGATGGATGATAGATGGATAAACCTATAGAATGATAGATTGATGGATGGATGGATGATAGATTGTTAAACCAATAGAAGGATGGATGGATTATAGAATGATAGATAGATCATTAGAAGGATGGATGGATGATAGAATGGTAGATAGATAGAACAATAGAAGAATGAAAGGATGGATGGATGGATGGATGATAGAATGATAGATGGACAGAACAGTAGAACAATGGATGGATGATTGAACAACAGATTGATAAAACAATAGAATGATGGATGGATGATACAATGATAGATGGAAAGAACAGTAGAAGGAGGATGGATGATAGAAATGTAGATGATAGAACAATAGAAGAATGGATGGATAGATGGATGATAGAAACGATGGTACGATTAATAGAAGGATGGATGGATGATGGGAAAAACCAATAGACAGACAGACACTGAAAATAAGTCATAAAGGTGTTTTTAGATGGAAGTCCAGGCTGTGTGTGAAACATACGTGTACCTGTTGTACTGTGTCACAGTCAGACACACATGCACAATATTTCTCAAATACATCTCTGTGAAACTATTATTAGCTGGAATCAGCCGGTTACGTTCATGTTTGTAACAGCAGGTCTTAATCACAATCAAGAAAAAAAAAAAAAAAAAAAAAAAAACCCATGACAGAGAAGTCCTCACGCTCACGTCCGCTGCTTTAGATGCTACGTTCTGAGCTTTTGCACATTGTGTTTCCCTGTCATCATTTAGTTTTTGTGCACACACTACTATCAAAAGTGATCGGGGTGAGTTTTATTCAGCAAGGATGCATTAAATTGATCGAAAGTGAACAGTAAAGACTTATATTTCAAAAATAAAAGCTATTCTTTTGAACTTCTATTCATCAGAGAATCCTGAGCAGCAGATCAGCATATTAGAATGATTTCCTGAAAAGATCATGTGACACTCAAGACTGGAGTGGATGATGCTGAAATTCAGCTTTGATCACAGATATAAATTACATTTTAAATATATATTACAATAGAAATCAGTTATTTGAATGGAAAAAATATTTCACAATATTGCTGATTTTACTGTATTTTTGATCAAATAATTGCAGCCTTAGTGAGCAGAAGAATGCTCTAACGTCCACCCAAATCTCTCATTTAGTTGTAAAAAACAAAAGAAACCACACGAGTTAGTGTTTTCATACCGAACAGTTTGGACCCCCACACAGGAACATATGTGGCTAAACATATGAATCAGTGCCGTACAGACGGGCCAGATAGATTGCTAACATGTACTGCTAAAACTCAAAGCATGTGTCTGACATTCTCTTTTAATAGAGGAAGAAAAGAGAGATTTGGAGTCAGCAGGTGCGGAAGACACCAGACAAACGCATTTAAAAAAACCTCCTTCTCCTAACAGCTTCTTAAATGTTTAAGTACTAAACACTTGGAGTAACTTGAGTACTTTAATGTTGACTTTTAAAGCATGGTAAACTTTTTGGAGCAGCGCCGAGTACAAACTAGACAGAATGTCCTATGAACGTGAGTGGTCAAATGATTGACCTGGAATTGCCTCCAGTGTCAGCTGTGCTTAAATAGGTAGATTTAATAATGGATGTCTTTCCAGTAGAATCTGCATAAATATCTCTGCAAACACGGTTGGAGCCAGTCATCTGATTGCAGTATTGAGCTCTGGAAGTGATGCAGCCGCTCTGTAGTTTCCCCGAGTGCTGCCAGCTTTCCCTCTGAAGCTTGAAAATCATAGTCTTTTTGCCACATTTTGTTTCAAGGCAGGAAATTATGAAATTGAGAGATGAAATCAGGACATAACACAGGTGGGATTCGATCTGGGTGTCCCAAAAAGCACCACAGTTCAATGTCTGGAGGACATTTTCTACTGTAACTGCAAAGAATTGAAGTATGGAGTTCGTTTTTGTAGTGGTCTACTGATATATTACCAAAGCTGACATATAAGCTAGTGTTTTATTTTTTGAATTTTTTTGAATTTTTTTAAGTTTAAGACCCAAAAGTGTCATGAGGCGGATTTTTATTTTGAAGTGCTTAGAGCCCAGCAAAGTTGCTGTATCAAGCATAAATCTGTAATTTATTTTACAGATACTTTTTAAGTTCAAATTTTTGAATATATATGTATGTATGTATGTCTAAGATATCAGCATCATTATCATTAGTCAAGCGCTACTTTTTTCTGCAAACAAACATACGGTGTGTAATTGAGATCAAATTGAGATCAATTATTTTATCAATTATTTTCTTATTGTCTTTTTTAATTACTATATAATTCATGTTGCTCTCAAACAAAGTATGTTTCATTTTACATTTAATTGCTGATACTACTTAAAAATTCTTTTCTCTAATTCCATCAACATCTGCTTCAGATCAGATCCTCACCCCATCGTGCAGCTTTCATTGTCAGATGGAATATCCTCTTCGAATGTGGCGTTCAGTTCATGTGCTGGTAGTCAGACTCGTTAATGAAGCTTTTAACAAGAACCTTTAACAAGGTGTAAAGCAGTCGTCTGAGCCAGACTGGAAGAGACTGATCAGTGTTTAAGGCTCCAGTTGCTCCATTAAATGTGTCTTCTGGAGTGTAAGTGTCTCAGCATGCTGTCCTACATTGTTTCCCACTCTCCCCATGATGCCTGAAGGTGTTTTTGTCCACTGTGGAGGCCTCTGTAATGAGCCCTTGAGTCTCTCTGATCGCCTGGTTTGATGGGTTCATGTGATGAGATAGTTCAACCCAAACATGAACTCACACAATTCTGCCTCCAAAACTATGACCTTCGTTCTGTGGGTCAAACACAAAAATATTTTTGGCAGAAAGTCATTGTTTGGAATAATATGAAGGTGAGAAATCATGGCAGAATTTTCATTTTTGGATGAACTATCACTTAAGTTACCCACGCGAACATGTAAACTGTTCAGACTTTTCCCTTTAGCACAAATAACAGATCTGCTCTATTTTGGATAAAAGCATCTGTTAAATACATAAATGCACATGTGAATAAGCTGAACTGCATCTGCACCATTAGTAACGTCAAAGTATAATACTGCTTATTTTGAGCAACTGAAAAAGAAAACTTCCTTCATCTTTGCAGTGCTAAAGATGGTTTCCAAACATTTTCCAAAAGAAATGTAAATGAAATTAGAAATCTTGCCTAAACAAAGCTGAAATAAAAATAAATTAACACCAAATAGAAAAAATGCAATTTAAAAAGAAGAAAAATGACAAAACGAAAAATATAAAAATGCAAAACGGGAATAAAACTAAATGAAAGCTACATAAAAATATATTTAAAAAAAAACTAATTAAAATGAGAAAAGCACGTAAAATTACTTGAACTTAAAATAATTAAAATAAAAATTTTAAAAAAGCTCATTTAAAATATTAATTTATATTATAATATATAAATAATACAAAAATAACACTGGCCGCGTGTAAAACAGAATAAAATAAATAATAAATGAAAGCTAAATATAAATATTAATATAACAAAAACTAATAAAAAATAACAAAAGCACATAACAAAATGACTAATACAAAAATTAAATCTGAAAAATAAAATAACTCAAATTTAATAAATATTAATATTATATAAATGATACTAAAGTAGCACTGGTGCCATCTAAATTAAAAACTGAAGGAAAATAATAAATTAAAACCAAATAGAAACATTAAGTATAGTCTAATATGCAAACTAAAAAATAAATAAAAATAAAAGTTAATTCAAAATGTTAATAAATACTATAATAGTATATAAACAATTCTAAAATACTTGTTCACTAAAGGCTCTAAAGTTATAGAGCTTCTTTGTGCAATAGAAGAAAATCCCACGAGCGAGGTCTCAGCTGAGAAAAGCAGTGATTAAAAGAAAGCTGCTGTGAAGCTCCATCACTGACTCACGGAAAGAAACATGTGGATGCCGTTACTCTGGGGATCCTCTGTGTTTTCCTCTCTCAGGACTGAATAATCATCGCAGCGGTGAATCTGTCTCCCTCAAGAGGACCAGAGAATGTTAACGTTTGTGTTGTGTGCTGTGATTGCTAAAGCAGAGGCTCCGCTGACAGAGTCTCCACGTTGTTGTTTCTTTCATTATGTTTCAGTGAGTGTGACGCTGAGTGGCTGAGAACAATCAGGCATGTTCAAGAAAAAAACTCATTCTGCTTTTCTCTCTTTGTCCCTTTCGTCCAGGTCCGTCTGAGTTGACTTTATCGGTCAGGTATAATCGACGGCCCACTTGCCCTGATGCCACCATGGGGGTGCATTTTCCCACCCCGCCGCCCTCACGCCACAGGAAGAGCCACAGCCTTGGAAACACGTCTGTTTTGTCCTCTTTTTACATATACACACTTACATACTGTAGTTGAACAAAAGTTTGGGGTCAGTTTGATTTTTTTTTAAAGAAATTAATACTTTTATTCAGCAAGGATGCATTAATTAATCAAAAAGTGACGGTAAAGAAAATAATGTTACAAAAAGATTTATATTTCCAATAAATGCTGCTCTTTAAACTTAAAAATCATCCCTCAGTTTCAAAATAAGTAAATATAATTTATTTAAAGTCATGCATTTGGAAGTACCGAGGCCCAGCTTTCTGGATGATTTAAAGCATAAATGTGAAGCTATTTTTATTATTGCACTTGCATGAATTATTCTATAAAACCCAGATTTTATTTTATTTATTTTTTTACTACCAATGCTATTTTAGTGT
Source organism: Cyprinus carpio (assembly GCF_018340385.1). NCBI lineage: Eukaryota > Metazoa > Chordata > Actinopteri > Cypriniformes > Cyprinidae > Cyprinus > Cyprinus carpio. The sequence goes on along the minus strand of NC_056575.1, from coordinate 28,705,104 downwards.
CATTGAGATACTATAATATTTTTATTAATAAATTAGATTAGTGCAAAGAAGCTAATACTTAAGTTTTGGAAGAAACATCAATGGTCCCTGTTAAAATGTTGGTTGGATGAAATGGTTAGAGTATATTACATCTGGAAAGAATTCGTTTTTCTTTATCAAACAAACTGGATCAGTTTGATAAGATTTGGTCTCCCCTTTTTCCGCTACCTTGATAGCTAGTTTAAGCTGACGTGTTTAAGTTGGCCAAGTGTGTAGTACTGATTGTCCCATTAGTGTGATATGACTTATGTAGGGTGGGTAGTAATGGGAACTGTTCTTTCTTTCTTGTTAGTTGTGTTCTGCTTTTTGTTTTTATTTTATTACATATTTTCTTTGTCTCTTATGTTTATAATGAGGAATCATAAAAAGTGATGTAACATTGATTATCAAATCGTTGGATTCCCTAATAAAAACATTTTAAACACATAAATTAGATTAGTTTTTATTCTTATATTTATATTTTCCATTTTCTTTTTAACCTCTGTAGACCTTTATATAAACCTCTATAGATGTTTTCCCCCCCCAGTTTTTTAATTAGTTTTAGTATTTTATTTTAGTAAATCAAGTTTAACCTTGGCAACTAGTTGGAAATTGACAAAAAAGTTTCCTTTTTATATTTTTTTAATTCCACTTAAACAATTTATTAATTTATTTAAAGTAACACAGTTTTTTTTTTTTTTTTTTTTTAAGGTTTTTAGGTTTTAGTTTTCTTTTTTTTTTTTGGTTTAGAAAAATTCATCATCTGTATCTCAGTTTCCACAAAAATATGAAGCAGCACTGTTTTCAGCATTGATAAAAATGATCAGAAAATGATTCTTAAGCAGCAGATCTTAGAATGATTTCTGAAGTATCATGTGACACTGAAGACTGGATTAATGATGCTGAAAATTCAGCTTTGCATCACAGGAATAAATTAGAGTTTACAATATATTCACATAGAAACCTTTTTTTTTTAATTGTAAAAATATTTGACAAAATTACTGTTATACTGCATTTTTAGTCAAACAAATGCAGACCTGGTGAGCAGAAGAGACTTCTTTCAAAAACATTAAGAAATCTTACCAGCCTCAAACTTGAACATTAGTGTAACTGTATACTAAATATCAAATATGCAGCACTTTTGCTTTTAGTTTGGCAAACATACTTCTCCCTGGAAACTTACGGTGTTGCACAATCTCATGCCCCATGATGGTTTTCTGACTCTCTCTCTCTCTCTCTCTCTCTCTGTCTCGCAGTATGATGTGGCATTTCGGTGTGGTGGAGAGTAAAAGTGCGACGTTCCCCACAGAGAAACCACGTCAACCTGCTGGACGACAGCTTTCCTAGAGTCCCAGAGTCCAGCGAGGAACAACAACCCACACAGCTCATCCGTGTCCAACGGCAATCTCTATAGGTATCAGCACAAGCTGTGGCATTTAACCAAAGCCCTGCACATCCCCTATTTAAGGAATGTGCCAGGGTGTTAATGCATCTTTGTTGTTAGCATTATACTTGGGATTACTGCTGAAAATCATTTTAGAATCGAGCCCTTCGAAAATACATAAAAAAAATGGTTTTGATTAATGCACTTGGGATTAAATACTGACCCAGCATTACTCGAGGGATTTTAAAAGCATAAATTGTGAAGGCCGAGATCACAACTATTTTTTGAATATCTGGAATCTGAGGGAGAAGGGTGCAAAAAAAAATCAAAAATACTGAGAAAAAATCGCCTTTAAAGTTGTCCAAATGAAGTTTCCAACATGCATATTACATAATAAACAAAAATTAGGTTTTGATATATTTACGGCAGGAAATTTACAAAATATCTTCATGGAACATGATCTTTTACCTTAATATCCTAATGATTTTTGGCATAAAAGAAAAATTTATAATTTTGACCCATACAATGTTTTTTTGGCAACTTACTACAAATATCTACCCCACGACTCAAGACTTGAGACTGCGTTTGAGCTCTCAGGGTCACAAATAATCTTAATGTCTTCATGCCTTAATAGTGCATTTAGCAGATTAGAGCTGGACAATTGCATTTTTGCGTTTTGCAACATTATAAGCAATCAAACAGATATGCTGTAGATATAGATTTCTGGTATCATTGCATGTCTTGTGCAAAAGGAATTGAACCGCCATTATGTCGCCACATAGCAATAGAGTTGAAAGACTAAATATAACTTTGCAAAGAGACAATCAGTGAGTGTTTCTACCACACAAATCCCATGCAAACTCATGCAATAAAGTCTTGTGGCTTTCAGTGTTTTTTAATGCCTGACCCAATGTACTTCCATAGCAAGTTGAAATAATTTTGTGTTATCAATTTCTAATAATAACATTTTAATAAAACTGTATGTCTTCAGTGTTTAAGTGTAACTATTTTGCAGCCCCAGTACTGTACTGCTTTTGTGCCTCACTGTGTGCTCTACTGGAAACGGTTGTGAGGTTTGTTTGGTTTGTGTTTTATCAGGCAGCAGTCAGAGTTCCCCTCTTGTGATGATCTTTTCTCCAGGGGCTCGAGAGGTGAGACTCTGTCTGTCTTGTCATGTGTTTTTGTCTAAACATTCACCTTGCTCACATTGCAGCTTTAGTATGACTTAGAGGAAAACTCAACTATTATGAGAAAAGGAAAGGTTTTCCATGCCTGGCAGTCTGAGATTATTAATAAAAGAATCTGACCAGTAACATCTCATTAGTTTAACATTAGTAAATGCATAAACTAACATCAATGAGCAATACACATTGTTACAGTACTTATTATTTTTTGTTTATAAATATACAACTGTTCATTGCTAGTTCCTGTTAGTTCAGGTCCATCAATATTGTATCACTAAATGTTGACATTAAGTAAGGGTAAGATTTTTGCCTTAGACTAAGAATAAAATGCTGTAGAAGTATTTTCATTATTCATATCATTCATGTTATCTGATGTAATGTTTACAAAACTGAGCGTATTGTAAAGTGTTTACGGTATAATCTTCATAAGATGAACTGCCATGTAACTAACTTCATATACTGTAAGTTAAAAAATGAGATTTCTAAAATGAATGACTTTTATTCATTTTTCATAGGGTCAACAGTACATGTTTTTGTTGTAGTCATTTTTAGCCTATGGTTTCGCCCAGCTATAGATGTTTATATAATTTTTTACATCTTTATATGTCCATTCCTCCACAGGAAAACGCATTTATATGCATACAAATAGCAAAAAAAACAACTACAATAAAAAATTGGTCTTTAAAGGCATAGTTCACCTGAAAATGAAACGTCATTTATTCACACTCATGTTATGACTTTCTTTTCTTCTGTGAGACAAAAACGGAACGTTTAGCAGATGTTCATGCTGCTCTTTTCCAAGCAGTTCAGTAAAAGCAGACAGTGACCGAGAGCCCGGATGGACGCAAGCACCATAAATCAGTGATGCAAACAACTTTTGCACTAGTCTTCAGTTTGCACAAGTCCTTTTGTGTTGGAACATAGATTTCTTGTGATATTGTGCACAAATCATATGAGCTGTGAAAATTGCAATTTTTTTTTTGAAAGTTTGAAAAGTCATCACTGTACTGTAAGTTTTTCATTGTTATGTGAACTATCCACATATTTTACCATTTGCACAGATTCCGTAATTTTATTCAGTTTTTTTTTAAATCAGTCAGTGAATATGCTCAAAAACTATTTAGGCCTAAATGTAAGAATTATTGTATTGCATTTGCAATGTTAATTAATAAACTAATAAATTTGAATGTGATGCATATTTGGCCAACTATACATAAATTAAACTGGTTAGATTTATAAAGTACTAATAAACTAATGTGGTGTTTTAAATGCATAATAACCAGATTTATTTATTTACCATCCAAAAAAAAAATCTATATATTTTTTTGCCTTGATCCACAGCTAGCCCATATTTTCAAACAATGTTCAAAATGTTTAACTTGCGAAGACAATAATAAAACAGACTTATATGGAAATGGGATCAATCAAATAAATAAATATAATATAGGTAATTGTGACTTTTTATCTCACAATTTTTGACTTTTTTTATCTCACAAACTTTTTCTTCACAAGTCTGAGGAATAAAGGTCAGCATTTTGCAAGATATAAACTGTGAATTGTGAAATAAAAGTCACAGTTATGTTTTCATTTTTTCATTCATGTTTTCAACTCAGAATTCAGAGAAAGAAGTCAGAATTACGAGATGTAAATTTGGATGTAAATCCAATTTCTGAATTTGAAATGCAATTCTGATTTATATATCAGAACAGGAGAATAAAAGGGGAAGACTTCCATTGATTTAATGCTGATTCTAAGCCATTTGAATAAATGCATTTTGAAATTAGATAATTTAAATTAGATCAAATAGATGCATAAAGTTCGTAATAAAATAAGCCATGATTTTTGTGTGTGTGTGTGTGTGTGTGCAGAAAATTGGACCTGTTTCTTACCTGTTTAACACTCACTGTATGACTGTCAACATGCATCGCATTAAGTTTTATGTTAATAACTGTGAAATCAATGGATAAATTTTTTTTTATATGCAGTTCAATACAGAATTTGGCCTAAATACTAGTTTGAGTGTAGTGTCAGTATCAGTCAAACTCATTGTAGCGAATGTGCAACAGGGGCCGCATGTACGCGACTGGCTGGCCCTAACTGGAGGTTTCCTCTCGCGCAGCTCCCCCAGAGGCAGCAGCCATGCCCACAGGTACAAACCCTTACCTGGGTCAAAGGTCACCTCCTCCATCCTTCCTCTGGGGCATCATGTTCACCTGTCTTGGCATGCAAGCGTCTCCTCTTTAAACATTCCAGTCTCGCTCTCTTTTCTGGTTTAGTCTGAAGACTGTCATGTCTGTCATCTGTTCTCTCTATATCCAGACATCAGATTCATTTCAATATCATCAATACTACAGAACATATGTATTTATAGAAGAAGAGAAAGGCTCTGTTCCAAAACCTAACCAGCTAGCTTGCAGCCCACTGTCCTGTCTACCTAGACGGCTTCCTTCAGCATCCTAACTAGTGTGACACTCTACATGGGCAACATTCAGATAGAACTCCTCACATTTACATTCACATTCAGTCATTTAGCAAAAACTGAGGGTGTGTAGAGAAGTTTCAAGAAAAACAGCATTAAAAAAGTGCAGATAAATAAATAACATTAACTAAAGAAACTGTTTAAAAATACATAATAAGCAATAACAATAAGGTTAAAGTAAAAACAAATAAGAAAAAAGATTAAAATAATAAAAAATGTAGATTACAAATAAATAAACCAACAATTTATTAAAAAGAAAATAAATAATAATTAAAAATACATTAAACAATAACAATTAGGTGAAATTATTTTTTAATTAAAAAAGAAATGAAATAAGATTAAAATAAATAATAACAATTAGGTTTCAAATAAATAAATCATATAAAATTAGATTAAATTAATGGAATTAGATGGATTCGTGAATTAGATTAAAAACAATAAAAAATGAAAAAAATACATGTTTTAAAATACATCTAAAACATACAAGGTACTAAAGTGAGTAGGTTTTTAAAAATAATGGAATATAATTAAATCTGATTTTAAAAAAAAACCAATTTAAAAAATATTAAGAGAGATTGTTAAATAAAAATACATGGGGATTTTTTTTTTCTCCCCAATAACATTTTACACATATATTAAGAATAATAATTTTTACAACACTTATAAATTTGTTCTTTATACCATACAAAATCAGTTTAAATCAGCCTTTAAAATCATATTGGGGCGTCTTTTGGGGTCTGGGTATCCGGGAAGATTGAAAAACCCGATTATATCAGGCTTTTATTCAAAGCAAACATGACGTGTTAAGTGCCTTTGACTGTGGTTTAGTTGAATGAAGATTCTAGAAAACAATGCAAGTGTGATGTATTTGAGGAGACTCGACCCAATAGAGTGCAACAGTGATTAATATAAATGATGGTATAATAACAAAATGATTGATTTCTAGCCATTCACAATGTATTAAAACAATGTATTTGAGGGATAGTGCAGGCCTTCACTGGAACGTCAGATATTAAATGGTCTTTTAAACATTTAAAAAACACTTAAACAATTGAGGAATTTGGCACGACATCGAGTAGTTTTTAAGGCTGCATTAATGATAACCGTTTATAATGTCGTCAATTGAGAGTGTGCATATGAAATGCATCCTGCATAGGACAGCTCTCTAGGTTTGGAAACAGCGCCGGATATCGGGTGAGTGGGTGTTTGCCGGGTGAAGTGGAACCCTTTCTGTCCTGCATCACTTGCTCTCTGTACTTCTCTCACTCTCACATTCCCTCCTCCTGAGTCTCCTCCAGACCGGCCCCATCACATGACCTACCAGCAGATGTGAGCTAGAAAATCTCCTCACCCTGAGGCCTCACTCATGCTATGAGATTCACCCAGGTTACACCCACTACTCACGCGCACTCCCTGGTTACTCCTCCGACTCCTTGTGATCTCTCTCGTCTGAATGTGCTCCCCCTTGTGCTCTCGCCTCCCAGAAGGAAACTCCAAAAAACCCCCCACCTCGCTGAGCTCTCCAGCACTCCAGCACATCTCCACAGCATCATGTGAGCAGTGAGCAGCAGCTCTCTGAGGCCTCATTACATGCTATAGAAGCAACAGTAAACACCCACACACACATGCAGGTTGACCGCTTTGTTGTTTTTGTGAAGGTGTTGGTCAATGTGATTCCCCTGTGCAGTCCGGCAGAGCAGAGCCCCGATCCGTGGCGGCTCACGGAGAGTCCGGGTGGGAGTCACGATGCCATGACCGCTGAGAGACAACTCCTGCTGAAGAGGGCAGGAAAAACCTAGTTCAACAGAAGGGAACAAAAGGTGCCATATAAAAAAACTGTTTAAATATTTGCATTCCCTTTGAAAACAAGCAGTTGGCCAATATTCAGTATATAAATATATGCGGCTGCCTTTGAACTGTGCCTACATGATAGTACCGGCTCCAGAAACTGTACTTCTATAGCTCAGTAGCTAGATAGATAGATAGATATATAGATTTTTTTTTTTCTTTAGATAGAGCTATGACAACAAGGTTTTCTTGACATTAACAGCCAACTTTCAGGGCCTTTCATTAGCTATTAAAAAAAGCTTGTGAAACAAACAAAACATTCAGAAAACCTTCACAGACGACCAACCAGGTGTGTGTCCCTCGTGGCTTTGAATGAACAGAATACTCGACTCAAGCACACCCATCTAGTGGCCACCGTACAAACACAACAAAAAAAAATCATCAAAAAGAGCATTCCAAAGTCTTTTCTTTCTGTCATTCATCTTCTAAAATAAAAAATAAAACACCAAAGGATTTCTCTACAGTTACATTTATGAATTTGTCAGATGCTTCTATCCAAATGTAAACGTTTGATCAGTTCATGCATTCCCTGCTTGAACACTGATGTTGGCACCATGTTCTCTTGTTTGAGCTACAGTAATTTCCCTAGATCTTATTGGTCGCGTGTTTGTAACCTTTCTTTTTTTTCTCTTCCAGTTTAGTTAAGTTGATCTGAGTTGAGTTTTTGCACACCCCACTGTTTGTATGTCATGTTTTGGTTTTGTTTTCAGCTGTCCTCGTGGACGCGGGTATTGGATCACACTTTGTGGTTCCACTTCTTATTATCTACGGATTCCAAAGCCCTGCTGCTAGCCACCGAACGGAAACATGTGAGTGACTGCAAAGAATCCTCACAGCAATTCCTTATTTTTATATAAAAAAAAATACACAATAAATGACAATTTTATTGAAAAAATGTATTTTAAAATAAATAAAAAATGCCAACATTAATGGAGGACATAACTCATTCCTTAAGATGAAAAATGAATAATTTGACATGAAAATAACATTGTGATGCGAATCTCCCCTCTGTAGTAACACAGTACAAAGTCCTCGACGCGTGTAAGAAAGTGTGTGGTTCTGCTGGGCTGGATGGTGTGTGCTGGCCGGGATGAATCCGACTCAACCCAACATCTTTTCAGCTCAACCATCCTGAACAAAGGTAAACCTGACTCACAGAGGGTTTAACTTTAGTGCTTTTATATGACACGATCTATTTCATTGTTAAATGATTTTATCCACTTAAAGGTAGCAAGAATCTCTGGTGTTTCTCAGCGGGATTTTACACAAGTTTCAGACTAGCGATCGGTGCACTGCATCATCATGTGGCACAAACCACCTGGAGGAATGCGTGTCGCAGAAGAAGAACCGCAGGTATCAACCACCACTGATCCACTTATTTCCCTGCACTTAGCTTCCGCTAGGACCGCGATAGACATTAACAAATATTTTTTCACAATAATGGTATTGTACCTACTAGATAGATCTAATATTTTTATATTTTTATTTGTTCATATACATTAATTTAATGTGCCACAATATAAGTACACCATTGTTCGATAAGTTTGGAGTCAGTAACGATTTGGTTTGCCTTTATAAAAAGAAAATGAATGTTTTATTTTCAGCGAGTATACATCTAAAATAGTCAAACTGTGAGGTGAGTAAAGACATTTAATAATGTTACAAAAGATTCTATTTTCATAATAAATGCTGTTTCTTTTTTTTTTCAACTTTCTATTCCATCAAAGAATTCCCACAAAAATATGAAGCAGCACCAGCTGTTTTCAAAATTGATAAATAATCAAACATGTTTGCCTGAGCAGCAAATCAACATATTAATTAGATTTCTGAAGATCATCTGACACTGAAGACTGGATTAATGATGCTTAAAATTCAAGCTTTGATCACAGGAATAAATTACATTTTAACATAGATTAAGCACAGAACACCAGGTTATTTTAATTGAAATATTTCACAATTATGCTGGTTTTACTGTATTTTTGATCAAATAAATGCAGGCTTGGTGAGCAGAAGGGACAAAAATCTTACCCAGACTTTTGAATGTTAGTGTATATATTTATATTAACTGACATGTATTTAATATTATCAAAAAATACTTCTGACTCAGAGTTCGTTTGTAATGCAGCAAGTTGTGACATTGTTCAGCTACTGAGAACAACTACAGTATAAATGGCTTAAACGCATCTTTTTCTGCTCTCGTAGATACTAACCAGACGAATCTCATGTCTTTTGAGTTAAAAACCCAGGGAAAAACTTGTTCAACTCTTGCCTGAAGACATTTATACAGTGCCAAAGGCCTACAGGAGATCGAGAATATTCGTGTTTGGTTCAGCAAAAGGACGAAAGAAAGAGCAAAACCCTTCAATGCTGAAGGAGTCCACTGAAACCACTGGGCCTCCATGAGGGCCCCACGGACACATCTAACATCAGGATGTTCTGTTACAGAGCCGGCACCGGAGTTGTGCCACACTAGTATGTGGTACAGTAGGGAAGGCAGGTAAATCTGACCCCTTCCAGCTCCATCAGGTCTCTCTCAATGGAGACTTTTTGATTCTCAAGGAGTTTTGTGTGGCTTCAGTGGAAGTACATTATGGGAATTAAATTAAATCGAAGCTTGAGATAGGTATTTTTGTGCTGATATAAGTGAGTTTCAGTGTGAAAGTGAACTCATGCCACCCGTAGCATAAGAATAAAACGCCACCGCGGCATCACTAACAGGCCATTTGCTCCTACAAAGAGCCGTAACAAACAAACCAAACAGTTAGATCAGAAAAAAAGATGAAGACCTAAACCGTTTAGTACAGCGACTAAATGATTACAGTGATTTTGATTTCTGGGTTAATGTTTGATGTGATGATGCTGGTTTGAAGGAGGTGTGGTTGTGACTCTCTGGACATCAGGGATTCTGAATCCATTTGCTGTTTTAGGGTCATTTTTATATCTCGTGAACAGCTTCTTGTTGGGCTTTAAGTAGTAACAGATTATTAGGCCTTTCCTGTCAAATGGAAGGTTTTGCTCACAACTTAAACCAGCTGAAATATGTTGTGCAAAAGCAAAAGGTTTGGGTTTTGTCACCATCTGATAGGGTTTCCTTGTACATAAAGAGACAATACCATTTTTTATAACACAAGCTTATTTTACATTCAGCCCAATCATACAAAAAACAAGAAACTGCTTTGATGATTGAACTTTTTTGATATTTCGAAATCCTAACATTCATCACTGCAACTTTGCCCGGGCGAATCTCAAGAAAACCTGTCAAAAACTTGTCCAGGGGTCATATTCTTACCCCAACAATCGAATAGAACAGACGAACTGAGTTTAATAATATTTTGCTTAAAGGAACAACTAAGCCTATTTTTAATATTTTTTGTGTTTTGTTCATTATTTTCGTGACAATCAAACACATTTAACCCTTAAATTCTCACTATGTTAATACAAACAAAAAAATCACATTATTTAAATTTTGAATATTTATATTTCATAGTCATATTTATTGAACTTCCTTTAATTTATGCATAATTGTTTTTTTTTTTTATTAATGCACTTTTTTATTTTAATACAGTTAAACTGTGCTTAAAATGTACTTGAAAATAATGTCACAAGGAATTGAAAAAAATACATAAGAATTGGTTCATTTTTGCTGTATTCAAAACTATTCTTTTATTGTTTATTTTTTGATCTTTCGGTGTGACATTTTTATGAGGTTTTATCCTGGTTGCCACGCATCAAATGCCTGCCGAATGCTTGAATATATGCAATGACTGGAACTGAAAGAATATTGATTTTGAGAGAGATAAACAGTATAATGCTATATATATGTCTTGTTTGTTAAATGCAGTTCAGCTGTGTGATGTGTAACGTCTGACCACAGCTAACAATGCCGGTTTGAGATGCTCATTCAAATCGAGTGAAAAACAGCACTGTAGTTTGTCTGTCATTTATTTCTCATACTTCATTCTGTGCAGGACTGATGGTTGTAATGAAGTTTGCTGATGATGTGTGTGTTTTAAAGCACATTTGGTCTTTGAATGAAGTTCTAACTCTTATAGAGCTGCTGTGCGTCTCCACTGAAGGAGAAATGCTCTCTCCATCTGTAATATGAACACACAATCCACACACAACATCTCACACATTCAGAATCAGCTTCAGAAATCAGATACCAAACTGAATTAGAGGGAAGCATTCACATCCCAGAATGAAATTTTGTCATTTATTTTACTCCCTCTCGTGTCATTTGAACCCGTATTGATGATGATTTTTATTGTCCTGTGAAACACAAAAGGAAAAATTGTGAAGAGTTTTCTTCTTCGTGCCCTCTTTTTTCCTTACAGCGACAATGAAATTGATTTCAAAACCATAAAAGTACTCCTTTATGTCATTCAAATCATCTGAACTTCATAATAGAGTTTTGCATATACTGGTACTTCTCCTGAAATATTACTTTTTTTTTGAGTTTAATAGTGGGTCCACAATGACCTTTAACAAGGACCCAATTTTGCATAAACTTGTTTAAAACTCTTGATAGTGATTGCTTGTCTTGTGTGAGAGTATTATTTATCTAGCATCAGTTTTGCCTTTCTGTATATGAATTCAGCTTTTAAACAGGCCGCTGTTTTTTGTTGAGACGACACAAGACACATACAGTAAAATCCAAGCTTCACTGCATGTATGTTATGTTTGTTGTGCTGGAACTGTGAATGAACTTGTTGTGTTGCCATGTAAAGATGATGATAAAATTATTTCTTCTTGTTTGCCATCGTGGTACATTGCGGTTTATCAGCTAAAAGACTGTACAAACATTAAATTCCAGTGAACACACTATTCTCATTTCACATTTCATTTGAGTTTCTGTAGGAAGATATTTGTGATTAGGAGGGATGAGAATAAGAGGATTCAGATATATTGGTGTTTAGTGCACTTCTGCGTAAACAAATACCTAAAAATATCTGAATGATGATGAGTAATTAAAAATTGCATTATTTCCACACAGTATGTAGTTATACTGTACATCTTAGATTTACAAGCTTGCCATACATATTTAATCTATATTCTGTCTTTCATTCAGTCTGTATTTATTCTCTCTTCACTGGATCTCGTAGCACTGTTTTAATAATGATTGTGTGATCTTTAGGCAAGTCTACAAGCCTAGGCTGTCTATTGGCCCCAAACTAAAATCTCCATGCACTTCAAATGAGTATCTTTATAGGAGCCATTTTTGGAGTCTTTATTTAAAATTTGTCATATACAAACCCGATTCCAAAAAAAGTTGGGACAGTGTACAAATTGTGAGTAAAAAAGGAAATGGAAATATTTTGCAAATCGCATAAACTTATATTTTATTCACAATCGACTATAGATAACATATCAAATGTTGAAGTGAGACATTTTGAAATGTCATTCATGCCGAATATTGGCTCATTTTGGATTCATGAGCAGCTACACATTCCAAAAAGTTTGGAACCCGAGGTAGCAATAAGAGGCTGGAAAAGTTAAATGTACATATAAGGACACAAGCTGGAGGTCAATTGGCAACATCATGGGGTATAAAAAGAGCCTCTCAGAGTGGCAGTGTCTTTTAGAGTCAAGATGGGCAGAGGATCACCAATTCCCCCAATGCTGCGGCCAAAAATAGTGGAGCAATAATCAGAAAGGAGTTTCTCAGAGAACAATTGCAAAGAGTTTGAAGTTATCACTCATCTACAGTGCATAATATCATCCAAAGATTCAAGAGAATTTAGGACAATCTCTGTGCGTAAGGTGCATCAAGGCCGGAAGACCATACTGGATGCCCGTGATCTTCGGGCCATTAGACGGCACTGCATCACATACAGGAATGCTACTGTAATGGAAAATCACAATAACACATGGGCTCAGAATACTTCCAGAAAAACATTGTCGACTGAACACAATCCACCGTGCCATTTCACCGTTGCCGGCTAAAACTCTATAGGTCAAAAAAGAATGCCATATCTAAACATGATCCAGAAGCGCAGGTGTTTTCTCTGGGCCAAGGCTCATTTAAAATGGACTGTGGCAAAGTGGAAAACTGTTCTGTGGTCAGACGAATCAAAATTTGAAGTTCTTTTTGGAAAAGCAGGGACGCCATGTCATCCAGACTAAAGAGGACAAGGACAACCCAAGTTGTTATCAGCACTCAGTTTCAGAAGCCTGCATCTCTGATGGTATGGGGTTGCATGAGTGCATGTGCATGGGCAGCTTACACATCTGGAAAAGCAACCATCAATGCTGAAAGGTATATCCAAGTTCTAGAACAACATATGCTCCCATCCAGACATCGTCTCTTTCAGGGAAGACCTTGCCATTTTCCAACATGACAATGCCAGACCACATCTGCATCAATTACAACATCATGGCTGCGTAGAAGAAGGATCCGGGTACTGAAATGGCCAGCCTGCAGTCCAGATCTTTCACATAGAAAACATTTGGCGCACCATAAAGAGGAAGATGTGACAAGAAAGACCTAAGACAGTTGAGCAACTAGAAGCCTGTATTAGACAAGAATGGGAAACACATTCTATTCCTAAACTTGAGCAACTTGTCCTCAGTCCCCAGACTTTGCAGACCTGTTATAAAAAGCAAGGGGGATATGCCACACAGTGGTAAACATGGCCTTGTCCCAAAAACTTTTTTGGCATGTGTTGATGCCATGAAATTTAAAATCAACTAAACTTATTTTTCCCTTAAAATTATACATTTTCTCAGTTTAAACATTTGATATGTCACCTATGTTGTATTCTGAATTACAAATATTGAAATTTGAAAATTCGACATCATTGCATTCTGTTTTATATATTTCACAATTTGTACCAGTGTCCCCAACTTTTGATGCAATTGGGTTTGTAGGTATGTGTCGAAGTAGGGTTCACTCTTAGGTAATTTGTTGCAGAATATAGGTGGGGGGAGCCTTCCTTCAGGTAAAAGGGGTGATTTTCAATATCCCTCCCAGTGGTGTGTCCTAAAGAAAAAAGTGGTTTACTATTACCCAGTTGCCCCCCAACCCCCCAGCCTACCCCACCAAAAAAAATAAAAATAAAAACTTAAAAATTTATAATAGTAATTTAGTAATATAAATGCAGTGCACTCTAAAATTGGTTGACAGATCTGCATGACAGGTTGTTCCAGGTCTGTTGACCTCATTACAGTTCTACATATAATTTCAAGTTGCTTTGGAATTATATTCATTATAGATAAATCTGAATTCAGTGTTTTATTTTATGCAAGTGGGTAGAAAAAAGTAACTTAATATGAAATAAATATTTCCAGATAATATTTTCTTAAATTTACTTTGGCTTTAGTACAGTGGAAATTTAAAAGACAATAAAAAAGTTAGTTAAAATAATTTATATTTATACTTATAATATGATGAACATTTTCTCACACAGCAGAAGTGGGTCTTTATACACGTAAAAAAAATAACACCAACAACACATTCTGAAAACCACAGACAACCCTATACTTGGCTGGGCCATCACAAAGGTCTAAACCTTGACTAATATTTTTGCAAAATAAATTAAAAGTTCTTGAACTGCACCTTCACTTTAATTTTCCGTTTCTTAATTTTCCCCAATATCTCTGTCCATCCCTTGTGTGTGTTTGTGTGTGTGTGTGTGTGTGTGTCTGTGTCTGTGTCTGTGTGTGTTTCTGTGTGTGTTTCTTGTAACTGTCACTTCTTCACCGGCAGGGCTACTGTTATGAACAGATCTGTGTCCACCTAGTTGCAAAACAACCACCTCATTGTAATTTTTGCACAGAATCTTATTTTCTTAAACTGACTTAAATACCCAAGATTTAAACAAACCTATATTTTCATACAAATAAATTTAAATTAAATTTGTTTAAAGTCCCTATTTATAAAAATTCGTACCAAACCTTTATTGAAAAATCCTAAATAACCTACTGAACACAACAAACTATTGCATTGACTCATATTTTGTGTAGCTGTCTGCTCTCCCTCCCTAACCTATAAATCCCATGTGAATATCTGTCTGCTAAATGTATTAATGTAACTTTACCATAAATAAGAGTCCTTTAGCTACAGTTTTCTGCTTATAATAATAATGGGGTGCTCCTGATAGCCTAACAGTTGCTAGCAGTCTAATACTCAGCTAAGTTAACATACAAAACTATAGTGACTAAAGGTGATGCACGCTCCCCTTTCACATCTGCAGTGCTAACCATGGCAGAAAATACAAACACCCATGAATGTGAGTATTAAAGTATCGCAGTATTACACATTATGATGCGATTTCATTTTTTCCTTTCTCTTTGGAGTGTTACAAGCTCTTGGTGCATAAAGAAGATCTGTAAAGTTGCAAAGACTAAAGTCTCAAATCCAAAGAGATATTCTTTATTAAGTTAAGAGTCAAACCACACCCCCTAAAACGGCTCGTTCTAACACGCCCCCACATCTCTACGTCACTATGTGGGACAGGGCTCCCCCCAATGACTGACTGAGGACAAAAAAATCGGCCGTGGCATTTTTTTAGTCCAGGCGCCCACCACCACTTCGAGATATATATATATATATATACACACACACACACACACACACACACACACACACACTATACTAGTCAAAAGGTTTTGAACAGTAAGATTTTTTTTTTACGAATTCTCTTCTCCTCACCAAGCCTGCATTTATTTTGATGCAAAAAACAGTTATATTGTGAAAATATTTTTCATATTTAAATTTAGGTTTTCTATTTGAATATATTTTAAAATGTAATTTTTGCCTGCAATTTCAAAGCTGATTTTAGCATCACTACTCAGTCCACATGATCCTTCAGAAATCATTCAAATATTCTGATTTGCTGCTCAAAAACATTTTATTATTATTATTATCTATTATTATGTTGAAACAGCTCTAGTATGAATTTTTCAGGTGTCTTTGATGAACTAGAAAGTTCAGAAGAACAGCATTTATCTGGAAATATATTTTTTGTAACATTATAAATGTCTTTATATCGTCACTTTTGATCAATTTAAAGCATTCTGCTAAATAAAAGTATTAATTTCTATCATTTCACTATATATATATATATATATATATATATATATATATATATATATATATACTAATATGTATATATATATATACCCTGACTCAAAACTCTGAATGGTATATGTAGCCTATAATGTTACAAAAGCTTTTTATTTCAGATAAATGCTGATTTTTGGACTGTTTTTTTCATTGGATCTTTCTTACTGTTCAAAAAATTTTGAATGGTAGTGTAGGCTATGTATGTAGCCTATGTTATCACACTCATATCACATATTGTTTTGGATACGAATAAAACATCCATTCTGACAATATCGTGGATTTTTTTAATTTTAATCAGAGATTTATTTGTATTAGCCAATGGAAACCTCTATGAACACAGTTGACCCCCTGTGGGGGCTTGGCCAAAAAAATCTCTCACGGACAAATTATGTTTTATTAAAAATATTTGAACTAGTCTACCATCATGGCGCGAGCACATATTAGGATAGGTAGATGCATGCCTTCCGTTGCTAGTCCCTATCAAGCACTTTTAACCCGTTCAACTTTTCTCCTCTCCTCCTCCTGGCCAGACGTTCTTTGGCCTTGCATCACTAACTGTAAAGAGCAAGGCCTGTTCTTGATAATCTTCTGTTGAAACATGGGAAAAAGTCAACGATGAACAATTGGGGTGAAGCGACCTTTATATAGCAAAATACTACTTGGGTCGCTCCGTCTATAGCACATTGTGCTGGAGGTTTTACACTGTCAATACAGAAAACAAACCAATAAAAAAAACCTCCTCTCGTCCCCCCAACTTAATCATCCTCAAAAAAAAAATACCCCCTATATGCCCCATAATTCAGACCAGTAAAATGCACATATAGGCCCCAAGCAGTAGGGCTCTTTTTACTCAAGCTTTTATTTATAAATTGTGTATTTTTGATACGATTTTTTATGCAATGTTTGATTGTTTTACTATTTGGTATGTGTGTAGCGCTTTGATGGGTCAATAATTTATTAAATAAGTTATTGAGAGGCAAAAGTACTTGATTGAGCCAGTCTGTCTGACTCAAACTTAGCTAACCACGTGTAGGTTAAGCTGGCCCTAGTCTTCTCTTTACCCGCTCTGTCTCACTCACTTTTAAAATTAATTACATTTTTATTTTATCTTGTTGTCTGTCTTTAGCTTGCGTGACATGGCTTCTTCTGGTAAGACCCTGTTTACTCCTTGCATTTAAACATACTCCACATGGTTTCTGGAGCACATTAGAGTGGATAATCACAAATGTGTGATTTCTTTTTTTTTTTTTGACAGTCTATGATGTGAACACACAAAATACACATTTATAGGCATGTATGTATGCAAATCTCTAAGTCTCTGCACAAGTTGAACTGCACACTCACTCAAGTATTTTGTCAAATAATACAAACATATGTCATGCATGATAAAACCTACATTAAAAACTTTGGTCTCATATGGTTTAAATGTAGATTTTGATTTGAGTTGTTTCTTATAAATGAAATGATCTAATTCTCTAATGTATATCTTAATATACAGTTTTCTTAAAATAGCTTACTTATCTGGACAAATGTATGTGCATTTAATGTGTGTTTTATCATACTCTGTCTTTAGTTCTTTAACTTGTATCTCATAAAGGTGTGTGTTTGCTTTAGCTACTTAAGAAAATTAAAATCTCTCTTTCTAAACAAGTATAAACTAAAAACACCCATCTCTTTCTCTCTTCAGGGGAAGAAATAATATCCATACAGAGAGGTTGCAACTTACCTGCGCTTAACAGATGCACCTCCTGCTGTTCCCTATTTCACTGTCCTTTCTGTATTTCTGATTTTTTCAAGCCCTCAAAGAAAAGTAAAGTACAAACTCATCTTAAGCTTCACTTTTCTAGGGCAGTCGTCCATGAAGGTAGCATCATTTATGATTGATTTTTATTTTATTTTTTTTCTAAAAATGTAATGAATGTTAATGTTAAATGGATGCATGATTGATGTTTTAGTTTACTCAAATTTACTCATGTCAGCATTGTCAGGGCACGTTGCATAAAGGTTTAACAAATAAGTTGTGCTGTGTCTTTCTCTGAAATGCAAGAAAAGGAGTGATTTTTGTTTTGTTTTTCTTTTTTCTTTCAGATTATACAATCCACCGGTGTGGTCTAGGTTGTGTGTCACAATTACACTACCATTGTGTATATTGTTCCTCAATAAAAATCCGACGTGACAACTTTGTGGCCCACTTGAAAGGCTGTAAGACTGCTAGTAAATTAACCACCATTCCTGATGTGGCTCCCTTAACTGCCAGTATATCGACGACCATTCCAGATGTGGCTCCCTTAACTGCCAGTATATCGACGACCATTCCAGATGTGGCTCCCCTGCCTTCCAGTATATCGACGACCATTCCAGATGTGGCTCCCCTGCCTTCCAGTATATCGACGACCATTCCAGATGTGGCTCCCCTGCCTTCCAGTATATCGACGACCATTCCAGATGTGGCTCCCCTGCCTTCCAGTACATCGACGACCATTCCTGACCTGCCTCCCTTAACTGCTAAAGTGACGTGACATTCAGCCAAGTATGGTGACCCATACTCAGAATTTGTGCTCTGCATTTAACCCATCCGAAGTGCACACACACAGAGCAGTGAACACACACACACGGTGAACACACACCCGGAGCAGTGGGCAGCCATATGCTGCGGCGCCCGGGGAGCAGTTGGGGGTTCAGTGCCTTGCTCAAGGGCACCTAAGTCATGGTATTGAGGGTGGAGAGAGCGCTGTACATTCACTCCCCCCACCCACAATTCCTGCCGGCCCGAGACTCGAACTCACAACCCTTCGATTGGGAGTCCGACTCTCTAACCATTAGGCCACGACTTCCCCCAAGAGCCTCTGTCAGAAGTGGGATAGTAGATTTTATGAAGGACTAGTAGGTCCTTCATAAAATCACAACTACAAAACAGCATAGTTATTAAAGCAAATTGCCCTCATTTTCACATTACTATTCAAAAAAAGAAATCTGGAGAGGAAACACACAAAATCTAGGGACGACATTACAGCAAGCCATCACCTTTATTCTGATTGCATAGACCGAGCTAACGGTGTCTATGCAGTCCAGAAACATTTTCTTTCTTCGAGTGTTCCAATCCATGTTGTGTACAAAATCTGGGGAGCGGAGCAGAATGTAAGATGTGAGTTTCCATCCTGTCAAGTGGAGATGGACTTAGCCAGGAGGAGTGGACTAAGCCACTACAAATGCCATCACCTCAGGTCACTAGACTATTGTGGGTCCTTTGCTGATGATCCTTCTCTTTCAGAAAGTACCCTGACAGAAATGGTCAGGCTAAAATGGTTTGGCAGTGAAAGAAAGAGAGATTGCCTACAGAGACAAAGCTTGGCCACCCAAGACAACAAACCCTTGTCTGTAGCGACAAAGGTGACAATGCCATCTTTAAAGAGGTGCATTTCAGTGTATGAGCCACATGCATCATATTACAGACCTTAGTGGCTCAAAGGCAACAGTGGATTTGCCAGACTTTGATGCCCCTGTTACAGGCATGGGTATGGATAAAGTAATTGCACTAACTTACAGTAATTTTCCATTGCAGTTCATTATTCATGACCGAGATTGTTTAATTTTATTCTCATAGAAACCTCTGCAGATGTGAACATGGAGGAAGTGGATGAGGATATGATTGTGGAGGATGCAGATGAGTATTCAGCTCAACCTTGGATGAAGCCTCATAATCTTCTACAAGACAAATTGGTAGTTGTTCATGTCTTCACTATCAATGCTAAAACATACTGTCCACAGTAGCCTGTATTGTAAAATCCACAATTTGTGTTAACTAAAACATCCATTTTAAAAAGACAAGTTGCCTATTTAAACAAAATATGAAGCATCTGTGACCCTGGACCACAAAACCTTAAGTGTCTTAAGTTGCACAGGTATTTTAGTTGCAATAGCCAACAATACACTGTATGGATCAAAATTATCGATTTTTCTTTTATGCCAAAAATCATTAGGATATTAAGTAAAGATCAGGATCCATGAAAATATTTTGTACATTTCCTACCTTAAATGTATCAATTTTATTTTTGTAAGTGGTTGCAGCACAATCGCCAACAGAAATGGAAACTTTTAAAGGCGATTTTCTCAATATTTAGATTTTTTTGCACCCTCAGATTCCCGATTTTCAAATAGTTTTATTTCGGCCAAATGTTATCCTATCCTAACAAACCATACATCAATAGAAAGCTTATTTATTCAGCTTTCAGGTGATGTATAAATCTCAATTTTAAAAAATTTACACATAAGACTGGTTTTGTGGTCCAGGGTCACATTTAGTCTTTCTTTTGTCCTTTGCAGCTCAGATACATCCTGGACACGGGGCGGCTGGCCGAAGAGGTCATTGTGAAGGAGGGAGTGATATGCCTCTTAAGAGAAGATTTTTGGACACTTGGTTTGAGAAGGGAAATGGAGTCTGATGTAAGTAGTAACGTTTTCATGTAGATATTTTTCATGGACCAAAATGCTCTTTGTTTTCTTTGTAGAAAGAACTTAGACTTTTGTGTATGTGCTAACTCATTATTTCTTGCAGATTGGAAATGCCTGCATGAAACTCATTTATGAAGATGCTCGAGCGCATGTATATATCTTTTTCACATGATTTTAAATCAGCTGTTTGTAGTTTATACTTTTTTTTTTTTTTTTTTTTTTTTTTTTTTTTTTTTTAGAATTTTTGAATTTTCAAATATGAATGGCAAGTGGTAGTCTTCTTAATATTTCCATTTGCTCTCACAGGTCAAATACATATATACTGCTGATATGTATGTTGTTACTACATGGAAAGACAGTGTAGATCCCTTAGCTTACCTTCCAGTGAGCATTGAATGCATAAATCATACTATTTGACATCCAACGTAAGTCAGAAGTAAAATAATTTTTCATATTTGTTAATTGTGATTTTTAGGATGATGCTGACATGAAGGATGCACTTGTGCTCTGGACAAAAGCTGCCGGCCCAGAACATTATCTGTTATGTGTAAGATTTTACAAAAAACATTTGCATATCACGTTTTATACAGCTTTGACTACTTATTGTTGACTATGATTATTATTTTATGTTGGTTTTACGGAGGGGTGTTTTTACCCTCTATATCATAAAGCAAAGTTAATTTAAATGTGAAATGGATTGTCATAACACTATCTGTACTCCCTAGCTACAACCATGATTATGCATCCCTATAGGTACTGAAGCCACTCTTAAGAGAGATCCTTCTACTAGACTCCCTGTGTAGTAATCATGAGTCTGGTTTTGGAGATGACCTTTACAGAGACATCTTTAGGTCCAGCTAAGATATAATTGCCATGTTCCTATGGCATGTAATGTAGACATGCGGTTGCATTGTTCCAGCAGTTTTTTTTTTTTCGTTTTTTTTTTTTAGCTATGAGAGTATGAATTATCATTAATTTACAGGTGCCACGTTCTTATGGCACGTAATGTAGACATGTGGTTACATTGTTCTAAATAGAAACATCTTAATAGATTAAACCAGCAAAGCAAAATCAGGCCTCTTTGTGGATGAGGACGTCCATGTTCTGTGGGAGAAAATAGACTCAAATGGGTGTGAGCAGAGGAGTAAAATTGCTGGTTTAATATATGGCCATATGATATGCTGTTACATATGCTTTGTAACATAGGGGACTCTTCATGGCTTGTTGTTAATTTGTCTTTTACCCAAATCTTAGGAGTATTGCACATCGTCTTGACCCTGGACAGTGGACAGAAGTCACAGGATTGGATATTGGGGTGACACACAACTACAATACTACTGTACATATTTTCACCTCTGTGTATGTTTTTATTTCAAATTCTAATATATTTGTTTCCTAAAGGTCTTTCCTCAACAGACCAACAGCATTGATTGTGGAGTTTTCATGCTCATGGTAAGCTATTAAAACAGGCTATTAATGCTAGTATTTTTTTTTCTTTCTTTTTTTCTGGAAATTAATTTTTACTCTTTTTCAGTATGCCCTTTACACTGTGCTGAACACTCCATTCAATTTTACTTCGGTGAGCTTTTCTATTTTCTTCCTTGGAAGGTTGTTATAAAGTTTATTGCTGGTCATTAAATTCTAACAATACAACTTAAATACTAATCCTGTGGCATTACAATTTCTGTTAGCTTGACATGCCTGCAATCAGGGAGTGGTGGTGTCTACGTCTAATTGAGCGGTTTGAGACAGAGGGGTATGTTTATTAGTTTCTTTACATCTCAGTTTGGTGTTTCATTCTTTGTTCCTTTCTTGTCAGTAGAAATAATTGACCAAACTGAGGCATTACAGGTTACTAAATTATTTATACATTATACATTGGTTATATGTAATTCTTAATTATACATTAAATTATCAATGCAGCCTGTTTATTGTCCACAACAAGAGGTGTCCTATTGGGGGCCAACAATGTAGATTTTTTTTTTCTTTTTTAAAAGCATGGGAAAAGGTTCGCCCACTGGACAGAGGAGGCAAGATGCCTGACTGAAGGGACATTACGACCACTTTACAGGAGTTTTCCAGGACTAACACATGACCTACCACAACATGTTGTTGCCAGTAGGAACCGAAAGTTATCCAACCAGGCTCTGGTGGACTTCATTGTGGCAAGAGGAACCGATAACCACATTCAGGTACATGCATCAAGAATGCATTTTTTAACTGCATTCTAAACCAATAGCTTGTCTAGTAAATAAACAACTTACACATACATGGAAATGTTTTTAATGTCATTTTCAATTTTCTCTGCACAGTCCATCATCAGTGGACAAAAAAAATCACAGTGGCTTGACACTTTTTCCAAGTGTTCCATAAAGAAAGTGCCTGTGCCATTGTTCATTGAAGATCAGGAACAAATTGATATTATCTACACTCACCTGACTTCAATTCTGAACAGTACACCCACACACACCCACAGTGACCAGATCAGATTTATTATGGATGTCCTTTTTCCAGAGGTAGGACTAATGTGTTAGTTGTGCTCTGCATGGTGTCATATTCACATTGTTTTTAATGTCAAATAGTTTATCCATAATGTTAGACCATTGCGCTAAAAATAATAGTTTTGTGCTTAATATAGAAAAGGCACTTTTGATTTTGTTGTAAAAAAAAAAAAACAACAACAACAAAAAAAACTAAACATGCAAAATGATGCTTGGCTTATTTGGGCAGTGATAAATCTCAATTCTTTCTCTGGTAGTCCATCATCTGTGCTCTTGCTGTTGTGGAACATGTGTCCATCATGGAGGCTGAGGAGAAATTCCTGCGAGGACCTGTCATTGACGCAAGGAAATGTAAAAACACTACAAACTAAATATTTATAAATAACCATTGTTTCTACCACTATGCAACTTTTGCTTTTTTATTTATTTTTATCAGTGAGCGAGAGCACTTTGACAGCAGGATAAAAAAACAATTAAAGAAGAGTTGCAAGCCATAGGAGAGTCTACAGGAGTCATGCAGAATCTACAGGAAGAAATAAGTCATGGTGTTAATAAATATTTTTTGTGAACAACAATATTGTCTCTTTCTTTTAAAATGACCCTTGGAATTTTAGAAAAGGGTTACATTGTGTTTGTCTTCATAAAATGCTATGTAGGACATGTTTTGTAGCTGTATGACGACCAATTGTGAATTGTACAGCAGATATTTCATTTAGGATGCAAATGATTACACAGTACTGTATGTCTAATGGCCTAAATATGGTTCATATCTAAATGTAACAATATAAATTCACAACATCATATATCAGTCAGTCTCCTGTATATAAAAACAGTTTATAAATAAATATAAATAATACATTTTACAGTAGGTCATAGGTCTGCAGCCTCCCCATATAGTGTTATTCGCCGTATTTCCTTCTCCCCCTACTGGACGCATGAGGAACAACAGGGGCGTAAAACTGCTTGGGGCGTAAAACTGCTTTGAACCTAAATCCACTTTGTCTTCAGTTGCAGCCTCCCCATATAGTTATAGGTTGGTTGTGTACACACACTGCCAACACACATTTCAGTTCAAACAACATGTAAAAGTGCATGTAGCATTATATGACCCCTCTAAATTAGGGCTGCAACAAACGATTATTTTGATAATCGATTAATCTAACGATTATTAGAAAGATTAATCGACTAATCGTTGATTATTTCACTGATAAATCAATAGAATTTGATTGATTATTCAGCTCTTGCAATTAGTTAAAATACTGTTATACATAACAAATAAATAAAAGACAGTCTAATCACTTCAGCTTTGGGAAATATTATTTAATTACAATTATTATACAGTTAATTTATACAAATAAATATATTTGACACACAAAAATGAGATGACAGAAAAAACCTTCTTATTTACCATTTAATTACTATATGAAAATTAAAGGTAAAATAAAGGTAAGTGATTAGATGTTTTATTTTTGGATAAACAATTTTATTCACAATATACACTACCAGTCAACCATTTTTGAACATTAACATTGTTTTTAAAGAAGTATCTTCTGCTCATCAAGCCTGCATGTATTTGATCCAAAGTACAGCAAAAACAGTAACATTTTGAAATATTTTTTACTATTTAAAATAACAGTTTTTTATTTGAATATATTTTAAAATGTAATTTATTCCTGTGATTTCAAGGCTGAATTTTTAGCATCATTACTCCAGTCACATGATCCTTCAGAAATCATTCTAATATACTGATTTGCTGCTCCAAAAAACATTACTATTATTATTATTATTATTATTATTATTATTATGTTAAAAACAGATGAATATAATTTTTTTTTCAGGTTTCTTTGATGAATAGAAAGTTCAGAAGATCAGCATTTATCTGAAATATAAATATTTTGTAACATTATTATGTTTTGTACATTTTGTAACATTGAATGATTTCTGAAGATCATGTGACACTGAAGACTGGAAAAAATTCAGCTTTGATCACAAGAATAAATTGCATTTTAAAATATATTCAAATAGAAAGCAGTTATTTTAAATCGTAAAAATATTGCACAATATTACTGATTTTGCTGTATTTTGGATCAAATAAATGCAGGCTTGGTGAGCAGAAGAGACTTCTTTAAAAAAAAAAAAAAAAAAACCTTCAAAAACCTTGGACTGGTAGAGTAATCTCTCTTAAAATACCTTACTGGGTTATGATAATCAAAACAGTCCTGAGCTAGATTAAGCTTTGATCTCTGCAAACCAAACTATCACTTCATTCAAATATTTAATAATAATGTTTAAGAAGAGATACCGTAAAGCTGCTTGTTGTACTTGACCATAAGTCGGTTGTGGCAGCAAAGTATTCAATTTTTCTTTCTATTTTCAGTCGGCATTTCGCATACAGCAAGGGCAGCGCAACTTTAGAAAAATGGTTGCGTGAGGGGATGTTATATCTTTTGTCAAGTGTGGCAATCATTTTTTTAAAACCCTCACTGCTCACGGTGCTTGTTGGACACATATCCTTGGCTAAATGATACGCAATCGCCCTTTGTTATTTCCTTGTGCCTTTGCGAGCAAGGCGAATACGGTATTGCATTGAACAATGTCCCCGATATTGTTGTCTGTGTCTTGGATGGCGGGGGATTTTTTGTGGTTGTGGCTTGTGTCTTCAGCCTTTGAAATTCCTGATATTGTACTTTGTGGTGGCTTTTAAGGTGGTTAATGAGGTTTATTGTGTTACCGTGGGATGTTTGGATGGAACAGGAGCACAGTTTACACAAGACTCATACCTGATCAACATCAGATTCATCGAAACCGAAATAGTTCTACACAATGGAGTATGACCCCTTTTTGGGAACTAACGAACGTACTTCTGCACCTTCCTGTTGCTGTTCTGCCATTGTTTGTTCAAGCCAAATGACTGTAAATCTCGTGATGTCAACTTCTACTGTAAGAGAGAGCGCGCTTGCAATCTAGACGTTATCACGTCAGACTTGTGACGCAGTCTATCATTCATTCCGTACACTCCGCCCATAAGAATATCAAACAGTTTGTTTGATTTTAAACCGTTTGTTTTGTGCTTGGTGTTTACACATTAATATCGCAACGATTTTTTATTAATTGATCATGAGGCACAAATATCGTTATCACAATAAAAATACGATTAATCGTGCAGCTATAATTCAAAGAGAGGTTTTCTTATGAACGTCTTAGAGAAGAGTCCCTTTTTATGGGCATTATGTGCCTGTTTTAGAGAGACTTGAGTTAAAGCTTTAGAAGAGATCTCAGCATTACACACTGTGATCAGATTTGTCTCCTTAGCTAGAGACTCCGGTGGTCTCACATTTGTCTCTTTTAAAGCCTGTGATGTTTGTTGAACATGTATTTTAATTCACAGTGACCACAGATTAACATGACTATCTGTTTTACTGAATCTTCTTATTCTTTTGTCCAACAGGTTATATCCACAACACATCTATAGACAGAGAGCGCCATCAAGTAATAACACAATTACCATACATTACAAAGCTTTAGAAGAGCTCTCAACAACGTCACACACTGTGCTCTGATTTTTCTCCTTAGCGAAAGACTCTGGTGGTCTCACATTTGTCTCCTGTAATGCTTTAGAAGAGATCCCAACAACTTTACAAAGTGTGCATCAAGTCAATTACTTGAAAGGCACTTAATAAATGGGGGAAATCATTAATTCGGAGTTAAAGGCTATATTAAGAGAGAAATTATGTAGAAATAAGGGTAATGTTACTTTTTATAGTGAATTTCTCTGAGACTGTACATGCCACAGTTTTAAGTCTGGATGTCCTGTACAGAACACATTCAGGGCTTTTCAAAGATACCAAATGATTGGATGTTTCACCATGACCACTCCCTCTCCTTGGTCATCAAATATGTTTGAAATTAATTTAGTGACACTCTTATGGAAATATGATAATATTTTGTAATATTTAAATCTGACTAATTTTTAAACTGTGTGCCATAAATCAACATCTCAGGAAAATGTTATGGGGTTTCAAACCAAAATATGACTTTCTGTTACGAAACAGGCTGTTGATTTCATACATGTCCTCATATGGGGACACCAGGACTAAAAGCATGTTTATTACGCATTTTGGAAGACATAACAAATGAATAGGGAAAAAAATAATATTTCAATATTTCTATGAAATATTATATATTATTATGAAAATCTTGTCAATTATTACTCCCATTATTACACTTGTTTTTTCATTACATGTTGCTCTAAAAACACATTCATATGCAAATTAGATTTAGTTTATATAAATATTATATATAACGAGAAAACCGGTTTATGGTCATTTTACACACATTTTGCAGAAAGAAAAATGGTATATCAAATCATTCTGTTATAACATAGTTCAGAATGATCTTTATACAAAGTTTGGTAAAAAAAAAAAAAAAAAAAAAACCTGACACCTAAAAATGTATTGGTGATTAAAAAAAAAAAAAAAAACTATTGTTTTGCCTATTCATGTTCATTCATGTCTTTTTATGTCCCGATGCCTACCGAGAACCTAGCATAACTTATGAATGAAATATCATTATAATTTTTTGTTTGCTTGTTTTTAAATTTTTTTAAATGCTCTAAACAATGTAATGACATGAAAAAATATTTTATTTTTCCTAAAATGTTTTGCCAGGTCTTAAGATGTTAAAAGAGACAAATGTGAGAGATCCAGAGTCTCTAGCTAAGGAGAAATATCTGAGCAAAGTGTAAAGGTGTTGAGATCTCATCTAAAGCTTTAAAGGGGTCATATGATGGTGCTAAAAATAACATTATTTTGTGTATTTGGTGTAATTAAATGTGTTTATGTGGTTTAAGGTTAAAAAAACATTATTTTCCACATAATGAACATTATTGTTTCTCTTCTGTGCCTCACCTTTCTGAAACGCTTTTTACAAAGCGGAAATGTTACTCCCCTTAACATACTGTGAAGCCGTCTCCTGGCATGACCAGACAAAAACATTAAAACACATTACAAATGAGGCATTTGTTGCATACAGTGAGGACATTATTACTGATTATAATGACTTATACTGTCTTTTTATGCATTGCGTTGGATAACGCGCCGCGTAAACTTAAAACCATGTCTGCATTTGTGATCAGAGAAAAAAGAAGCAACGAAGCCTACACTAGACTCTTTAAAACTTGCATTTGAATCATCAGCTGCAAATTATTTAGTAGTCTACTCTCCCAGGATCAGGAAACAGTCCTCCATAAAATGCATTGCACAGATCTGAATATTTGGGTCGAACTGTTCTGGACCAGTGTTGTAAATACAACAACCACTGATTTGTAGTTGTGTCCTCTTTTGGAAGTCCAAACAAAAAGTCCTGGTGATCCACAACACAAAGTTGATGCATTTCCTAAACAACCAGCACAGATCAGCTCTAGGCATGACCAGGCGGATAGTGTCCTCTTTTGGAAGGCCAAAGAAAGCAGTTTTGCTTTCAAAACGAAACACAGCGTCTCCACGACATGGCAGCGGCGGCAACAGCTAGAATAATAGGTACGCCTTCTTTCTTTGCATGAACATCTGTGCGCCATTATGCAAATCTTCCCACATAGTGACGTAGAGATGTGGGGGCGTGTTAGAACGAGACGTTTTAGGGGGGTGTGGTTGACTCTTAACTTTTATAAAGAATATCTCTTTGGATTTCAGACTTTAGTCTTTGCAACTTTACAGATCTTCTTTATGCACCAAGAGCTTGTAACACTTCAAAGAGAAAAGAAAAATTTAAATCGCATCATATGACCCCTTTAAAGAAGACCATTGTGAGATTGTTAGAGTTTTTGTCTCAGGAGACAAGTTTGAGAAGCAGAAGACTCAAGCAAAAGTTTTCATTCAGTCTTAAGGTAAGCTCATTTCTGTCTAGGAGAACCATCTACACCATTTCAATCAAAGGCTATACATGCATTGTCATATTTGAAGTTGTTTTATTGCAGTGATTTAACAGAGGAAACCATAACCTATATTTACAAAAATGGGTTGTACAAGACAAAATTTTAAATACTAAACAAAGCAAAAAAAAAAAAAAAAAAAAAAAAAAAAAAAAAACACTGGGACACTAGTGTTACATTTGTTAAAAAAAAAGGTATTGCTCTTATACTAAACATCTTGCACATGTAAGTCATTTCTAGTGTGTTTGGAAAATGTGGTGTATACGATGCTGGACATTGAAGATAAATGTAAACATTTAAACTAGTAACCCTTTATGTTTAATGCTATTTTAAATTATAGTTTTAGTATTTACAATATTAGTAAAAGTTTAAAGTTTCTCGTAAAATAAAACTGAAGACAAACCTGATATCTCAAGACGTGAAGCACAACTGCACCTCAGACAACATGGGTTTGAATCCCAGCTAATTTACTTTCTTGCTCATGTTCAATTCTCACCTGTCCAGTTGTTTCCTGTCTCTACTCCACCTGTCCTGACCATTAAAGGTGAAAAACCCCATTGAAATAAAATAAATCAACAGCAACCTCTGAGCAGTAAAATATTTTTTATAATGGAGTGTTTCAAGAGATTACAGCAAGACAGTAAAGAGATCTCCCATGTTTCTCACACGTTTCTCTACCATTGTCATTTAGGATTCCTTTCTTTCAGAACTTTCTCATGTCTCAGTTGTGTCTACTATTATTTCTCCTAAGGATTTTTATGAGAAACATCTGAGACACTGTTGAGACTAAAATGAGAAATACATGAGAATCACAACTAAGTCTCCTGAGGTTAGAAAGAGCAACCACTGAGCAATAAAATTGAGAATGATAGAGATTGCAGCAAGATAGTAAAGAGATATTCTATGTTTCTTCCAACACATTTTCTTCTCATCTAAGTCTCCTGAGCTTAGGAAAAGCAACCACTGAGCAATACATTTTTCCTATGGGTAATAATGCATTAC
This sequence comes from Cyprinus carpio, assembly GCF_018340385.1. Lineage (NCBI taxonomy): Eukaryota > Metazoa > Chordata > Actinopteri > Cypriniformes > Cyprinidae > Cyprinus > Cyprinus carpio. The sequence continues at coordinate 28,675,243 of NC_056575.1, read as the reverse complement.
GGACGTGACCGTTACGGATGCTTCATATTAAATCATATGCATACCAGCACACGTGTTTACTACATTGCTGATGACTGATAAAGGTCTACTGCTGTGATCTGTTTCATGCTTTCTGTATTATAATATTTTAGAAATGAATTCATTCTAATAGCATTTTAGAAATTTAACACTTAACAAGATTTAGCCCGCTTTTGCTGTACGGGTAAGAACAGGCGGACTGTAGGACAAATCACCAAAACTATTTTTAAATGTCATATAATGTTCATTGTCAATATTATCTTATTTAAACCTTTTATGTGTGTCAAATAACTCTTGTCGCTGTCTGTTCTGCATGCATGGCCTACAGAGAGCAAGATTTTGTGTGTTCGGCACACATGCTGCTGGGTGAGACGTGCAAGAGATGTGCTGCATTATTCATTCTTATTTTTGTCTAAATATTTTTCTTTCTTACACATCTTGTTTGGTTTTATTTCTAATTATTGCATGTTTAAAATAATTCACTTTGTTATGCAGATGCAAAATGTGAAACTGCAGTCTCAGTCTATCACTTTATATTTCTACAATATTATATTTTGCATATTTTACTTAACCTGTTTTGTATGTTAATTTAATGCATAAGCGAGTCATTAAAACAGTTTTTTTTTTTATGACAGCGAAATCCATTTAATCTTGATCAACAACAACTAATGATCAATGAATCAGAGAGGCATCAATCCATTAGATCATTGTAAAAAACGTCAAATAGCTTTCAATTTATAAGTTATAATTGTATCTGTCTACAGTCTTGGTCAAAAGTTTTGGCATTTACATAAATTTTGTGTTTTGCAAAGTTTGCTGCTTCAGTATTTGTAGATTGTTTTTTCAGTATACCATAGAAACGTGGAAAAATAATGATGAGCATATAAGTTTTAAAAGCTTTTATTGGCAAAAAAAATATATAATGAGTCAATATGTACAGCATTGACCCTTGTTCTTCATAACCTCTGCAATTCGCTCTCGCCTGCTGGATATTATATTCTGGGCCAAATCCTGACTGATGGCGATCCATTCTTGCTTTATTAGTTCTCGGAGTTGATCCCAATTTGAGGGCTTCTGCTTGTCCACTCACCTTTTGAGGACTAACCACAGGTTCTCTATGGGATTGAGATCTGGGGAGTTGCCTGGCCACAGATCCAAAATTTCAATGTAATGATTTTTGAGCCACTTGTTTCTCACTCTTGCTTTGTGACAAGGTGCTCCATCATGCTGGAAAATGCACCATGATTTGGAGAAAAAAAAAAAAAAAAAAAAATATTCCACTTGCTCATGGATCATTGGAAAAAGTCACTCTTGCAGGATGTTTTGATACCATTCTTTATTCGTGGCAGTGTTTTTGGGCAGAATTATGATATAGCCCACTTCCTTGGTTGAAAAGCACACATGGATGGTCTCAGGATGCTTCACTGTTGGCACGTCACAGGACTCATGGTAGCGTTCACCTTTTCTTCTCCAAGCAAACTATTTTCCAGATGTCCCAAACAGTCAGAAGGGAGCTTTATCAGAAAAAATAACTTTGCACCAGTCTTCTGCTGTCCAATCCATGTACTTCCTGCTGAATTTCAGTCTGTCCTTGATGTTTTTCTTGGAGAGAAGTGGCTTCTTTGCTGCCCTTCTTGACACCAGGCCGTTGTCCAAAAGTCTTCTCCTCACTGTGCGTGCAGATGCTCTCACACCAGCCTGCTGCCATTCCTGAACGAGCTCTGCACTGCTGGAGACTCGATTCTGTAGCGGACTCCTCAGGAGAAGACGGTCCTGGCGCTTACTGGACACTCTGGGACGTCCTGAAGACTTCTTCACTGCAGCCGAAACTCTCTCCTTGAAGTTCTTGATGATCAGGTAAATGGCTCTTTCAGGTGCAATATTCTTTGTAGCAATTTCCTTGCTTGTGAGGCCATTTTGATGCAAAGCAATGATGGCTGCACCTGTTTCTTTGGAGGTTACCATTGCTAACAAGAACACAATGATTGGAAGCGCTTCTTCCCTCCTTTTATAGCAATCAGTCTGCTCTTACAGTCTAATTAGTATGATAGTGATTTGACCTGACTAATATTTATTCACACTTTCACATGTGCTGCTGATATGATTAGTCAATTAATGTAAGCTGGTCATTTTGTGTCAGCATCAAAAACAGTGAAATTTGTTTTGTTGTTTTTTTTTTAGCAATTATTTAAAATGCATCTGATCACTCTACACAATAAACACAAAATTTATGTCACTACCAAAACTTTTGGCCATGACTGTAGGATGTAGACTGCATGCTGAAGATTTATTTTAATGTGGATCCCACACTCTTGCCTTAAACAGTGAGGTTCTGCTGTGAGTTCCTGTGTTTGAGATCATTTTTAGAAGTCTGTGAGTTTGTGCAGCTTGAGTCTGAACAGAAAGAAGGCAGTCAGTCCTACTTTTCCAACTTCACACTTCATGGATCTACATTTAAAGCCAAACAAACTTTATACATTTATGGGCACTGTATTTTTGCAATGGGAGTTTCAATATTGAGAGTTCTTTATATTTCTATAATTCTGTTGTTCAACACCTACAGTCAACTAAAGTAAAACCGTTTTATTAATTTAGAAATGCTGCTCATTGTATTAAATGAGTGTGTTTTAGAGCTCATTGTATAGAACTGTCTGCAGACGCATGAAGATGTAGAGTGAGTTTCTGTCTCAGAGTGAGGAATGCATGATGAGAAATACTGAAATCACAGACTCACTAATAAACAGTAAATTGAGAAACACAGTGTTAGAAAAAGTACACTCCCTTCCAGATGTTTCCTCTGATTGTTTCAGTGTGAGTGATCTCATCTTCTGTCTTACTCCTGCCCTCCCTTTCTTTCCCCTTGGCTTTCTCCCTCCTCCCATCTGTGTTCTCTCTCTCTCTATTCCTGTATCTCTTTACCTCAATGTATACACGCATGCGCAGATGATACATAGAGTTCAATCGGTGAAGAATGGTGGGGGTTTAGTTCCACTGCCAGTATTATTTCTTATATGTCCAGTATTTCCTGATCATATGTATGTCTTATATAACTTGTTGTTTTGGCTCATACTCAACACATATATAATCTTTATCTTATTGGTTGAAAGGGCTGTACCACCTTTATTTTATCCTTATATATACCCAGTGTAAGACAATAAAGATTCGACGTGAAGGTATACTCAGATTTTGTGTCTGTTGTGCCTTTTCTTCCCACAGCCGTGAACACTTCTGGAGGACTGAGAAAACTTTGGTGGTGATGAGATAGAATGGGATCATTCTAATACTTTGTAATTTAACACACAGCAATTTCACACGGTATGACAACAATATCAGAATGAGCAGGTCTCCATGATTCACTGACAGACACACTTTATCATCTGTTTGATCATGACATCAAGAGTTTAAATAAAATCATCAAAATGACTTCAGCACAGCATTAAAGCCTCAGAAGCTCAGAGTGACCAATGATACATCATAAGACAACACTCATACATGAAAATAACCAAAGAAAGATCAAACACTCACCTCAAACAATATTTCTATTTCCTCTGAACCGTTGTGTTGAACAGCAGCTCTGAAATTTATTTCATTTCTGTAAAACAACTGAAATCTGCTTCCTGTTTTCTTTCAGGAAGAGACATGAGAATCAGAAGAATGACAGTCAGACAACACACACACACACACACATGTATATAGTGTTTATGAGGACAGCATGTAACCATCATGGTTTAGAGGGACACCCCTTTCCTAACATCCTACAAATGAAACCAATATATTAAACAATGTTATATGGCCTCTTTAGGATACATCTCACTTAAAAGTGTTGTTTTTACCATAAAATCATGGAAATGTATCAACTGATTTTTCACAGGCTTGCAGGGTCCAATGATTTATGGTTTGCAGGTTTACAGGGACTGTTTTTATAAAACACACAAACAAGCAAAGTGGTTTGCAAGGTCTAACATAGTTTACTGAGACAGTATTTTTGATATGAGTAATCCATCTTTAGGAACAGTAGGTTTTAAATTTTAAGGTTTGGAACCGGTCACATTTTCTGCTTTAGTTCAGTTCATTTAGGCATAAGTAAACAATCACACTTGGATCTGCACCAGAACAATCAAGATCACATGAGCTAGTGAGTATTAGTGAGTATTAAGCTGAAGACCAAAGAAGCTGTTGTCCCACTCCGAGCCAAACCCCTGAATATAATGTCGCACTTCTGACCAATGAAAGAGAATTACACATGTGACTCCTCTCAGAAATGTTGTAAATTGCAAAACTTTAACCATTTAAATCCTGGATTCTGAAAAATAAAAGGGTCTGCAAACACTGTAAAATGTGTGGCTGCTTCTGCACAACATGGAGACGAGGTAGCATGTAGAGTAACACAAAGCAATGTACTGGATTTGTTGCATCTTAATTTTGTTTACTGCACTGGAGAAAGGTTTTTTTCTTTTCTTTTCTGTACTCTTGTTAAGTGTGCATGATGATGTTGACAAATGGAGCTGACAAACAAGCAGCAGCTGCCAATGAACTGAAGAGATCCAGTATGAGCTTTCAAAATACTGCAAATTCAGAAATTACTGCAGCATCAACGAAGCATTAATAGTGGACCAATACATACAGAAGAAAAATTAATGAATATGCAATCTTGACACTTTGAAAAATATATAGTAAAGAGGTCAGTGGTGTAAGAGGAATGACAAATTGTTGTTTTAAGTGCGCACACAACAAACGTAACAGAATTTCAAAAATAATGGACTTCTGACAAGCCCCCTGAACTAGTCAGGGCTCACCTAAAGCTTCATTTTGTGACAAGTTTTGTTTTTTGCTAGAAAAAGTGTCAGGAAAAATACCAAGCAAGTGTCAGAGCCGGCAAAAAGCTATGTAAAGAATAAGTGAATACAGTGAGAAGTGCCTGGTTCCCACAGTGAAGTTTTGGTGGTAAAGTTCTTCTATAGGGACGCATGAGTGCTTTATCAACGCTGCCATCAATTCACACACCATTGTGTTATGTAATACATAAATCCTGAAGCAGAAGATGCTATATACATTCTACCATCTTCCCATGAATTAAATTGGTGATCATTAAGACATCTTATGCATTTGATCAGAGGGGGTTATACTCATTCCTGCAGACAACAGCATGACCTAGCTTTAACATGATTGTAACCAAAAAGTCTAACTGGAGTTTTTAAATGTTTAACACCAAGGGGAAACATACCGTCTGTTGGGTCATGTTTTTTTTTTATGGTTCTGCAATTTTGCATTGTAATCTTCCATTCACAGTAACTGTGCCAAAAGTTAAATAAATGAAGGAAGTAGTGATGTGTCGTTCGTGAACGAATCGTTCTTTTTGAATGAATCTTTTAGGTGAACGACTCGTACTCGTTCATGTAATCCACTGACTCATATTTCTCGTTCACTGAAATTCCTCCCTCCACAGCAGCGTGGCGCTATTAGCAGCGCATGCGCAACTCGGTGAACCGTAGCTCTGTGAACTGTTTCATCCTGTCAAAGAGTTACTCAACCTCGAGCCAATAGCCTTCGAGTATGAGATGTGATTTGTTGAATGTAGTGAACTAATACGCCCTTCACTGAACGAGTTTCATATGAGTCTGAACGAAATCGAGAGATCTTATCGTTCGTGAACGAGTTGAATGATTTGGTACATCTCGTTCATGAATGAAATGACTGAACTGGTACATGTCGTTCGTGAACGTGTTTAATGAATCGATACATCTCGTTCCTGAATGAAATTAACTGGTACATAGCTTATCTCGTTCGTGAACGAAATGAATGAGAGTAAACCGGGTCAGTCGGCCATCTGTCAATCTTGCAAAAAGCAAAGTGCAGTTATATGTACTGTGCACATACGCTTGTTTTCATATTCAGCTTACAGAACATAACTCCACGTTTAATCCCCGATTTATGAATGTGAATATATAATATATGAACTGTCTGACCAAACAATTAAAATGTTAATTATGCAAGAAAACCTCGTGCTTTGTTCATCTGAACGACTTTAGACTTTATTTATTGATTGCGATTATGCACACATTTTAATAAAGCTAAATCAGTTTTTGTAACAAGTGAATACGTTCGTTGACTTAAGACATAACACATAAGACACTCTTTTTCGCCACCTGCTGGCGTATTTTGTGTAATACGAAGAAATGGTCACTGAACGAATCAGTGAACGAATCTGAACGAATCATTTTGGTGAACGAACTGAAAATGAACGAATCTCTTGAAAGAATCATAATTTCCACCACTAGAAGGAAGCCAGTCCAAAACTTTGGATTAAATGGGCAAAGAAGCAATAACTTATAAGCATGCATTTTAAAAACTACTGAGAGAGATACCTAACCTGCATAATCAAACTCGAAAAGGCCTTAAAGAAAATGGCAAGAACATCAATTTCAAGACACGAAGTTTTATTAAACAAAGGACTGGCACTTAATTTCTAAATCCTCCCTTTTCATTAAGTATGCCATTCATTACAGAACCTTTGATCAACTAATTTCATATCATTTAAAATTACAATCAAACAGTCTGTTAAAAACACGGTGCTTCAAAACACTGCACAATGTGATTTACTTAACACTAGAATAAATCCAAAAGACTTATAAACATGTATTCTATTGACTGACAGCTGAACTGACAGCACTGGCTTTCCAGGAAGAATACGAATAAGTTGCTTTAGAATATGTCCAGACACATTCATTAAAGGGATAGTTCACCTCAAAATGAAAATGATGTCATCATTTACTGACCCACAAGTTGTTCCAAACAAAGTCTCACAATGGGGACCAGAAACGGTGTGGTTAACTACAATCTTTAAAAGATCTTTTGTGTTCTACAGATCAAAGAAACTCCTACAAGGTTTAGAACAACTTGAGGGTAAATAAATGATGACATAATTTTCGTTTTTGGCTGAACTATCCCTTTAAGTGTGCCATACACTACAGAACCTTTGGTTATCTCATATAATTTAAAATTACTATCAAACAGTCTGTTAAAAACACTGTAATTCAAAACACTGATTATTTGATTTACTTAACACTAGAATGAATCCAAAACACTCATATACTGTTTGCTTCAGAATATGTCCAGACACATTCATTAAAGGGGTAGTTCACCTCAAAATGAAAATTATGTTATAATTTACTGACCCTCAAGTTGTTCCAAACTTGCAGGAACTTCTGTTAAACAAACAAAAAAGATGGGTAACCTAACGGTTTCTTGTCCCCTTTGACTTCCATAAAGTGTCTTATGTTTTGAATTGTTTGAGAATCAAGAAAGGGGTGCTCTGCGTTCTCACAATGGGTACCAGAAACTGGTCTGTGTTACTAAGAGGGCACTGTCACTCCACACTGACCAAGAGGGGACCAGTGTTTCTGGTCATTTTGAAGAAACAAAAATTTTCATTCAAGGTCTTTTTTCAATCAAAAAACATTCCTGGGAAACTCCTATCGAGATGATACTTTTATCAGACAGACAGACAGATAGATAGATAGATAGACAGACAGAGAGACAGACAGACAGATGGAATAGTGCTAATGTTCATCAAAACACTTAGGTCCCCTGTTAAATGGTAAACTGCGATTTCATGTTGACTTTGAAAACATTCAGTTGGCTAAATTACTAAATTAATGTTACAATCAACATATATCATAAGATTGTATTATCAACATTGTCATTACATTCAGAGATAGTGAGAATGTGAAATATTGTTAAATATAGTCAACCACTATCGCACTTCACCATCTAACAGGGGACCAGTGTCCTTTAGTTTAGTGAAATCACTACTACTTGCACAGACCTGTTGATGTGTACATTTAGCATGTACAGTTTAGCCTGTGTGGAAATGGCCATGCAATAGTGAACAAAAACGTGCCCTAAACATGGAAATATCTAAATGAACTGATTTTGTTCAAGTGAAAAATATTATTTAACATCACTGAACCAAACTTACAAACTTCAGTTTACACCGACAAAACTCATTTTATGGGTTACAACAAGCAGAAAGAGCTCTTTAAGGTAACAACTAAATGACAATACTCTTAACATAGAAAATTGAATTTGTTAAATAAAATGACTTTGGTCCCCAGTTAGATGGTGAAGTGCAAAGCCTGTTTGGCTGATTCACCTTTTCTTGCACCACAAACACACTCTAAAGTTTAGAGGGTAAAAACGCAACATTTTATGTAAATCGAAAATTTTCAGTTGACTTCAATAAAATACTTTTTAACATTGGCACTTTAGTCGTCAAACACACTTAGGCCTGGTTTCACAGACAGGGCTTAGATAAAGCCAGGACTAAGCCTTAGTAAAATTAGGGCATTTAAATAGCTTTTATACACTTGCTTTAGAAAAACATTACTGGTGTGCATCTTGAGACAAAACAATGGAATTTTTTGACACTTATATGAGGAACTACAGTGAACTTTGAAGCACAAAGAAAATTGCATGTATTGAGCTTGAACGACTCCTTTAACATGTAGAGTTGAAGCACTGTGGAAATGGTCACAGAATAGTGAGTTTGTTAAAATAACTTTGGTCCCCAGTAAGATAGTGAAGTGCGACGCCTGTTTGGTTGATTTGCCATTTCTTGCATCACAAATGCACTATAAAGAACAACAATTCTATTACTGTCGAATACTGTTAAATTTAAAGGGTTTGTTGTGGACTGAGGGAAACTTAAAGGGGTCATATGATGCGATTTCAAATTTTCCTTTCTCTTTGGAGTGTTACAAGCTCTTGGTGAATAAAGATCTGTAAAGTTGCAAAGACTAAAGTCTCAAATCCAAAGAGATATTCTTTATAAAAGTTAACACTCGTCCACTCCCCCCTGAAACGCCTCGTTCTAACACGCCCCCACATATCTATGTCACTATGTGGGAAGATTTGCATAACACAGCCCAAATATTCACGCAAAGAAAGAAGGCATACATTTTATTCTCGCTGTAGTATTGTTGTTGCCGAGTCCAGACCGGGGTAGTCACATGTGGTTGTTGCAAGACCAAGGTACGCTCCTTCGTAGAATCCACCTGCCGCGCTGTTCTCAAGCCACCTGCCTCTGCTCACTCAAGCCGTCCATGGCTCACTCTAGACCGCGGCTCACTCTAGGCCTCCGGCCTCTGCTCACTCAAGGCCGCGGTGTGTGATGCTGTTTCGTTGAGAAAGCGAAACTACTTTGTTTTTGCCTTCCAAAAGAAGACACGACTAGAAATCATGTTTATATCAGGTTTAAATGGTTTTTATGTTTATGTCTCTTTGCTCCGGCCGGACAAGGCATCACAATATGTTAAGAAGCGTAACATTTCCGTCACACGCTTGAGACATTCGGCCAATCACAGCACACCTCACTTTTCAGAGCAAGAGCCTTGTGAAAATTGAGGTGTTTCAGAAGGTGGGGCATAGAGGAGAAATAATAATGTACAGTATGTGGAAAATAATGTGTTTTTTGTAAACTTAAACCACATAAACACATTTCATTAAACCAAATACACAAAATAATGTTCTTTTTAGCAGCATCATATGACCCCTTTAAATAGCCTGCTGTGTTTATAGTGTTTAATTAGCCATATTTTACATTATTTCTGAGTTTAATGAAACATGATAACATTTTTTTTTTTCTGTCGAAAACACAATTTTATTTGATGTGTGATATTTTTCTAACTATGGAGCAGATGCTGTAAAAATTGCTTGAAAAAAAAATCAAAATAAAATGACCTGAATTACATTGTAAGTGTTTACTAAAAGTATTAGTAGGTAAAAATACTTAATGTCGGTTAACAGTTTACCGGTTAATTATGGTCATTCCTAATATCAACTGAATGTTTTTTTTTTACTCTATTACTGTAGTTGAAGCAACTGAATATTTTCATTGCAACAATCAACATAAAACTGAGTCTTGACTCCATAAATCTTTTACAGTGTTTATATACATACAGACTATAAAGTAAAAGTCAGGCTGTTTAGACCTGGTCATTTTTAATCTGATCAAAATGTCAAATAAACTATACCTGGTCCAACAAATTCTTATCATTCAATAATACAGCACATCTCCAATCTCAGATGCATTATCACATTGAAATCACTTTTCAGTAAGGTTTCATTAACATTAACTTACCATATATACACAATACATCTGTTTATGGTGTATTTATCTTGTTTATATTAGCTTGTAAAAATACAGCTGTTCATTGTCTTTTAATTAACATTAGTTAACATAACTAACAGTTGTTGACTATGAATGAATGAAAATGAACCAATAACTGCATATCCATATCATGAACAAAGATAAATAAAACACTGTAATACATTTGCCAATGGTTAGTTTAAGTATTAACTAAAGTCAATAAATGGAATCTCATTATAAAATGTTTCCATGAATGATGCGGCTGTGTAAAAATAATTCAACATTTCTATTAATCAGCCAAATGAAATAGGACTTACCTTGTGAAAAAAAGTATATATTATTGTATTTGTAATATATTCCCTGTTTTAAAGGGATACTCCACCCCAAAATGAAAAGTTTGTCATTAATCACTTAACCCCATGTCGTAGAGCCATTTTGGCAAATCTGAGCAGTAAGCAGACGGTGTACGCTCTCCTGTGTCAGCCGCGCTAATGCACGGTTTTCTTTCAAACCAAAATGTAAATACACGTAAAAAAACATATCCTTGTGGCACGGCTGACACAGAAGAACATACACCAGGGTTCCTCAATAGGCGGCCCGCGGGCCGGAGAGAAAAATGTTTGGCCCGCACTAATTTAAAATATTGTTGTCAACGTCGTCAGGGTAACGTCAGTGTAAGCACGTCACTAGCGGGAAAAAATCAAACGCAGCATCATTTAAAGCTTTCAGTCTGACAGTGAAAACATGGCGAGTGTGAAGAAAAGAAAAGTGGACACGGAAAATAGGCGATTTAGATGTGAATGGACCGAACAATTTTGTTTTTTTTTGCCTGACCACCACAATTCAAAGCCAACGTGTTTGTTATGCATGCAGACTGTGGCAGTCTGTAAGGCTGATAACATGAAACGCCATTTCATCGCATTGCACAGCAATTTTAACTGCAATTATCCAGAACATTCGGAGAGCCGCAAACAGAAGGTAACCCAATTGGTGGCAGTTTACAAGCAATCAGTTGCTGTTATGCACAAAACCACATCCATACAGGAGAATGCATCCGCAGCTTCCTTACGTGTGGCTTGGAACCTGGCAAAGGCCAAAAAGCCATTCACGGATGCCGAATAATTTAAAAACTGCAATTGACATGGTGAAGGAAGTTTTAAATCACGATGACAAAACTAAGAAAATGGTTGTGGAGCTATTACAGAAGGTGCCATTATCCGACTCCACGGCAACAAGAAGAGTAGAGACATTGGCGGGTAATTGTCTGTCCAATCTTTATCTGACATAAAGAGAAAGCAGAAGTCATGTCACTTGCAATAGACTCCTCTTGCGACCGAACTGACGTTGAACAGCTGTCAGTATTCGTCAGATTTTTTGATGGGGACGTTTTCCGCGAAGAGCTGCTTTGTTTGCTGCCAATACAGGGGCACGCAACCGGAGAAATCATTTTTAACGAACTGATGCAGTTCTTTGAAAAGAATGGATTGGATTTAAGCAAAGTTATGTCAGTTGTCACTGATGGGGCTCCGTCAATGGTTGGACATCACAGAGGTTTGATTTGCAGACTAGCTGCTGTCAACCCAGCTCTCATAGCATTTCACTGCATAATTCATAAATCGGTATTGTGTGCAAAACTGTCTGCAAAAATGAAAGAGACAATGGATACAGTGATGAGGCTGGTAAACTTTATTCGCGCGAGTTCTGGTCTGCAACATCGCCTTTTCCGAGCCTTGCAGGAGGAAATGTCAGCAGAAAGCCACGATCTTTTGCTGCACAATGATATCCGATGGCTGAGCAAGTGCCGTGTGCTGGAGAGAGTGTGTGAACTTCAAAATGAACTTTGTTCATTTTTAAGCAGCCTTCAAAGCCAAAAGGCAGAGAAATTTCTGAGGTTTTTGAATGACAGCATAGAGATGGCATACGTGCGTTTTTTGTGTGATATCATGTCTCACCTAAATCAGCTTAATTTGCAATTGCAAGGGAAGAACCACACTATTGCAGACATGTACGAAGCCATCGAAGCTTTTCGTTTAAAGCTGACACTTTTTGAACGCGATCTTCGAGGGAGAAAACTACACTTTCCGCATTTGCAACAACATTGCGTGAAACACCAGATGCGAGAGGACTCGCTAATGCGCGACTTCATCACAAGACTGGCAAAGAATTTCGACGAACGTTTTGAGAGCTTTAACCTGTCGAGTGAACTCCTTCTCTTCCTAAGACAGCCGTTTTCAGTCCCAGCAGATGGGCAATAGACTGCTGAGGCCAAACGCCTGGTTTCAACTTTGGATGAAGCATCTTTGCAGTTGGAGATTTTGGAAATGTCAAAGTCTGATTTCCTCAGAAAACACCACAAGGCGGCTAGTGTGAGCAACTTCTGGACAAAAGTGGTCTCTCAAGCTAAATTCAAGAACAGCAGAATCATTGCAATGTTCCTTCTTTCGATGTTCCCCTCCACTTACATCTGTGAGTCATCGTTTTCTATAATGAACTTCATCAAGAACCAGGATAGAAACAGACTGTCCAGTGTGCATCTTGATCAGTGTCTCAGGATTGCTACAACAGAATATTGCCCTAACTTCAGAGGTATTGCTTCAGCCAGTCGCTGTCACTTCTCTCATTGAATGGTGAGTACATGCCAGTTAACACAATCTGATCACCATAAAATAAAAATACTAAATCTGATAGGTCTAATAATTTAATCTGCAATTAGGGAAAGAGAAGAGATCCAGTCTGGAAGTGAACAAGAACAGTTGACTTGGAGGCATAAATGGAGATATTTTTTTTGTTCATTTGTTTATAATACTTAACATTCAAAGTTATTTAGTATCTGAATACAAAATGTTCTGAATACAGAATGTTCAAAATAAAACAGACTACTGAGAAACAAAATGTTCATAATTATTTGAATAAAACAGACTACTGAGGGGGAAAAAATCGTATATTGTGTATTTATATTGTGCAATCAACAATAAAAACAAAAACAACGCAACAATAACAATAATAATAGCAGAGCAAACATTGTGGTCAAAAAAAATTGCGGCCCTTGACTTCGTATTGTTGGCAGAATTTGGCCCTTGATGAAAACTAATTGAGGAACCCTGACATACACCATCTGCGTACTGCTCAGATTTGTCAAAATGGTGCTACGGTGATTTGGAGAGACACAGAGGAGAGGAATTGTTGAATAAAGTCGTTATTTTTGTTTTCTTCGTGTACTGAAAGTATTCTCGTCGCTTCATAATGTTGTGGTTGAATCACTGATGACAGATGGACTATTCTGACGGTGCTTTTCATACTTTCCTGGACCCTGACAGTGTATTTTACTTGGCAGTCTATGGGACAGTCTCAAGCCTCCCTGTTTTTATCCAAAATATCTTAAATTGTGTTCCAAAGACGAACAAAGCTTTAATGGGTTTGGTTCAGTGATTAATGACAAAATTTTCATTTTGGGGTGGAGTATCCCTTTAATAGTACATTGCAAATATACTAACAAAAAATGTATCTTTAGATATACTGTATATGTTCTATCAATTATAAGGAGTGAAATACAGATGCATAGACACCAGACGAATTAAGAACATACACAATCCTACAATAAGGGCTGTTCAAAAAACATGTAGTCTTAGATTTAATTGCTCTAAGGCTCTGAAGGAAAAGGCGTAAAGAGGTTTCTGGTTTGATGTAAGGGATCTTTCAGGATCGTTAAACTTTTTTTCTGCAAACGTGAAACATAGATCTCATCAATAGTGGGAAGATCACAACCAATAATTTTCGAAGCAGCCCGAGTTATGTTACTAATCTGACTTCTCTGCTGAGCTGTGGAGCTACCAAACCACACTATAAGTGAGAAAGTAAGCATGCTTTCAATGACAGCTCTATAAAGATTGAACATACCAACTTTCGATACGCCAAACTTTTTAAGCTGTCTTAAGAAAAAAAGCCTTTGATGAGCTTTTTTAATAATGCCTCTTAGGTTGTCATCCCACTTTAACGTTGCAGAGATAGCTGTCCCGAGAAACTTAAAACGTTGAACATTTTCAATGTCCTGACCATTAATAGTCAATGGGTTGTGTTATAATACCACCTATAAATACAACTCATTATGTACACTATAAACACTATGAGACATAAGTGCAGATGTTTGTGAAATATGTTTTCTCTGTTTTGGAGGGATGATTATTTTAAAATCATTCCCTATTTATTGCAGCAAAATTTGTTAATATGTTACTATATTTAAGGTTGGATATTTTTATCAGTTTATTGCAACAAAACATAACTACAATAACTTTGTCTAGTGGTCTTATGAAAGTTTATAGCATGAAAATGTAACTATACTGAATGATTGACAATGACTTCTTCATGGCTAATTTTTGCACATTTAATTTCATTCTGTAACCTACTTGTTTTACAGATCTGTATGTACTAGCACTAAATGCTACTGTTTTTGAAAGCATTGATAACATTTATGACAGATAATATCATGATAATTTTTTGCATTTCCCTTACCGAATGTCATATCCTGTCAGCAAAAACCTGTCCATGGGCTTTTTTGATTGCTTTCAGTTTAAGTGCTGGTGTTCTGACGATTTGTGCTACCGTCAGATTTTTCATTAAAACAGATGGTAGCATAATTCAATAGCAAAAAGTGCTACCTATTAGAGCCCTGCACAGGCCTCAAATATAGGCCCTAGCCTGGCCCTGGCCCGAGACGCTCAGACCCGAGTCTGATTCGAGCCCGTCTTTTTTTACCCACCTTCTCCCAAAAACAGCTTTTACTACTGTTTCAGTTAAAATGATTCAGTTTTGTATGTAATGTCAAAGTGATTATATATTGTTTCTTTCTTTTTTTTAAAGTTCATTTAGAAAAACGTTTGGAGCATTTATTTGTTTGTTAAATGTAAGTTTTTGTTTTATTTAAAGTAATGACCAAGTGGCCAGCGGCAGACAGTGGGCTGATCATAGCCTATGTTTGATCAATTTAGCCTTCTCAAACCATCACGACTTGCCTAGAATAAAATCTATAGATATAAAACAGTTCAAGCATATCACAATGTTAGTTTAAATGTTTAAGTTATAAGCTATAAATGTGCGCTATTAGACACATATCTAATCATTTATGTGGAGAGAAAAATAAATTTACAACACATATATGTGCCCACTCCCTCATTTTTTCTCTTAAAGGTAAAAGTATACATCACTCGGAACTGTAAAGGGTCTACTTTTATTTGTGTGCACTCACAATATCAACAAAACATTTTGCTTTTATAAAATAAAGGATACATAGGCCTACAGGATGCGCTTTCTGCAATTTCGGCCAGGAGCGCTTCACAATGATTGACAGAATCTCAGCGAATACTTGCTTCACAGACTTGCTAAATATATCTATAGATAACTTTAAATTACTACTTTAAAACTTAATAATTCAAATCAAAAACAAAAACTATTTTTACAGATTTTTAAAAAAATGTGCAATTCTCTATAAAGGCGCGTCCACTGAGGAGATTGCGGGTCAGGATCGTCATCATCTTTGCGACACGGACTCAGAAAAACTAGTAATAAATAATTCATATATCTCTTTATTATTTCCCACCAACACATTCATGGTATTTACTTTTGCTGGGGCTTTGCGGCACGCTTTAGCCTATTGCGTGCGTTTTTTGCACCGCATATGACCATTTTACTTGCTGTTTGCCGTGGTAATCAAATCAAAACTCTTCCAAAATGCAACTTTTAGTAACTCCCAATGCTCCAACTTCTCCCTGATGCTCTGCATGGTCAACTGTAACCATAATGCCAAAACAAAAGTATGCGTTGCGTAGGCTATTGCATATGCGAAGCCTATAATATTTCTAATATAATCAATATAACAATATTTCATACAGTAGCCTATGTGTGCTCTGCATGTATAAGGGCACAATAAAAGGAGGAATAAAATCTGAAATACCTATCAGATTTTGTTTCCAGCATGATATTAATAAGGTGTGAGGCTTTATTAACATGTATACCTACCCCAATCCTAAACCTACCCTTACAGCAGGGTATTATACATTTCATGCAGGCATTCATATGAGGAGTTTAACAGCAAATCAGTCATTCAAAGAACATTTTTTATTTTTGAACATGAAAAATTTACCGAGGTTCAGACCTTGATGGTTTCGTAGCTGGTTACGGTCCTGCACATTTGTTCATATATTTGATCACGACATCAAGAGCTTTAAATAAAATCATCAAAATGACTACAGCACACCATTAAAGTCTCAGAAGCTCAAAGTGACCAGTGACACATCATAAGATGACACTCATACATGAAAATAACAAAGTTGAAACATTCACCTCAAGTAATGTGTGCAGGTCTTTGTATTTTCTCTTTTGAAACTGTTGTGCTGAACAGCAGCTCTGAAATTTCTTTCACTTCTTTAAATCAACGGAAACCTGCTTCCTTCTTTTCTTTCAGTAAGAGACGTGAAAACAGAAGAATGACGGTCAGATGTCAACACACTAACTGACTCTGATTTTGTTCCTTATTCAGAAAGATTCATTCTCAGGGAAGTGTGCTGTACTTGCACAGATTCTTAAGCGTAATGGCAGCTAAAAGGGATGAAGTGGAAGCTTATTCAGAAAGGCACGGATAACTTCAATATGAATAACAAATTCCGACGAATAATGGAAAAGATACACAGTCATTTCATGTGTTCACTAGTGTGAACAGGGTGTTATAGATCATTTGGAGATAATTCGGGACAGAAAGCCCACTGATAATTACCTGACTTTCCAGCAGATGTGGGATGCCTACAGGTTTGTCACATGCAATTCCACAGATCAGACTAAATGTTTTCCACAGTATTTGTAAATGCTTGTATCCTTATTAGACTATATAATTTTTTTCCTGACTCTGTTCACATATATTTTGTTTCAATATTCTGTATCATTGTGAAAGAAACACTTTCATGGTCTCTCACCTTTAATTCCCGATTTCCTTGCAACCACACCATTTTCTTTCCAAATTTCTTTCAACTTGCCCTGTATCAGTCATTTTCAGACTCTTCTGGGTCAGCAGGCCCAGAGGTCATCTTTTCCTGGCTCATCCAGTGCCAGGAAGTTATTACATGTTTTCCATTTTCCAGTACTTGTCCACCTTCCATTTGGTTTTTGTATGAGCTGTTTTGCACTGGTGTTATCAGCATTTCCTTTGGCCAGCATTATCTGTCCAGGCAGCAGCTGAACTCTCACTTTATCATTTTGTAGTGCAGGTCATTGAGATCTTCATTGAAATGTCATAATATTGAGCCTGTCTAAACTGTCTGTTCATGTAGTTGCCTGATTTGCTGGATATCAGTCCGTGACCCTCACACATCAGAAGTAGTGATTAGAAAAGCCATTAGTTTTTTTACACTTTTACATCACTGTGCAGATATCCCAATGAGGACGTTTTATATGTAAAGTCTCTGGTTTGCTGAAAACACTGTCTTGAAGTCCATACTTTTAATTTGCTTATGACTGTTTTTCAAATGAATAAGTTGGACAGTTAGTCCAATGAGATCATGTAAACCTGGTCATTGAACTGGAACAAGTTCCAGAACTGTTCCCATTTTTTTCCCAGGGATGATTTGGTTCTTCATCTCGTTCTGCAACACTATGTAGTTTTTCGACCTTAAAATAATGTCTCTAAAATTATTTCAGTGGTAGAACACTTCTTAACCGGACAAATTCTACTGCTGCTGCTAGAACCACACTCTGTAAGATTCGTGTTACACACACCCCTGCCCATCCCCTCCCAGCAGAAGTATGCGACCTGCTTTTGGCATGTGTCACATATTTTACTCGTGACCTGGGTAAAATACAACAACTAACTATAAGACGAAACAATCTAATATCAGGGTTCCCACACATTGGTTAACTTCAAATTCAAGGACTTTCCAGGTCCAATACCCTCAAATTCAAGGACTTAATCAGGTTGTCTACAGATATGAACAAGTTAGATTTAAGACTTTTTAAGACCTTTTTTAAGACCAAACCTCTGATGGAAATCACACATTATTTTACATACGTATAATGTAATATTTAATTTGTTAAATGTAATATATATATATATATATATATAGCTGTCAAACATGCTATTTATTATTATGATATACAGCAAACTTGTCATATCCGCAGACAATATCCCATACTAAATATCCCCACAAAAGCACCACAAAAGATTTCTGGTGGTGTAAACTATTTATTCCGAAACAATATTTTATCTGTGTTCTGTCGGCTTTTACATTTATCTGCATATTTTTTATATTAACTTCAGGATTTTATTTACTTTTATAAAGGTCATTTTTTAAAGGTCAACTGCATACTGATGTACATTTTGAGGTATTAACTTCTCATAGTCACACAGCCTGTTAGGAGCTATAAACACTATTAAAGTGTGAGAATCAACTTGCACTAGTCTACAGATGCACGCGCGACTGCTGCACATACTAAGCACTTCAGATCAAAGCCTCAGCGGTCTAATGGTGCGTTAGTGTATTAAATCTGTGCGTTAATTTAATGAGCCTTTTCTTTGAATAGTTTTAAACCTCAGTTACTGTGTGCTCTTGAAGTTTGATTGCTGAATGGAGGATGACCGACAGCCACAGCGGAAAGAAGAGTTTATGTGAACTTGAATTTAATGACTTCAATATTAATCTGTACCTCACACTGAACTATGGAACAGCTTCAGAACAATATGTGCACGAAAACATTTTGGTGCTTTATAATGTTTTTGTGCCTTTCGTTAGGCTCAACAATAATACAGAATAGTATTCGCACAATATCGTACCTGAACCATGCATCCCTAACCCATACCCGATCCACAGAAAATGCCAGTATCGGAGCCGATACCGATCCCAAGTATCGGAACGATGCATCCCTACTTGTATCAACATACTACTGTTTGGGACACACTGATTCTAATTTTGAATACTATTTAGTAAGAGAGTGAACCGGCACTGGTTTCATGATTCAGTTCGATTATCATGTCAACAGTTTGATTCAGTTCGATATAATGATGCATCACGAAAATATCAAATTAATTTTGTGCATTTTTATTAAATTATATAAGCAGGCTACTTTTTAAAATAATTACATCAATTATTTCATTCATTATTGTTAAGAATCAAACAAAATAAATATAGCTTGATTGATTTGTTTATTGCAAGCTTTTCTTCATGGGATATTCATTAACTGCCATTTACAGTTACAGCTCCAAAATGCATGTTTTATGGCACAGTAGTTGAGGATGCAGGGACGAAGGTGGATAATGACCACATCGTCACCTGCATACAGGTCCCTCAGCGCCTCATCCCTCCACAACGATACCTCAAAAAACTTTCACCACACTTCAGGTGAAGATCCAAGATGGGAACATGAGTGCGTGTCATCCTCACCCCACGCTGCTGGAAAATTAAAATTCAACTGAGTGTAGCATATATATTACTAGCATATTTGCTGTTTATTAGTTCTTATAAAGCACATATTAATGCTTTATTCTGGATATAACCATATTCTGGATCCCCACACCCAAACATAACCACTTTCTTTTCTTTGGGGGAAAATCCTGGTTAATATTGAATGTGTTCCATAATCTATAGTCTTACCATAGATAGATAGATAGATAGATAGATAGATAGATAGATAGATAGATAGAAAAAGTGTGGTGTTAATCATGCAGTGCTACTCCACATTTATTTAAAATGATTCTAAATTCTAAATCTTTATAAATGGTGTTGGTGAAGATTGTCAGATTTACCTTCTGCATCATTAACTTTACTATGTTAAATGTACAATATGTAAGGTGTCTTTACGTTTTAGTTTTTCACGATTACTTTAGCACTTATTTTCTGAACCTTGATATTTTCAGTTTAATTCAAGTTTATTTGTTTAGCACTTTTATGGTACAAATCATTGCAAAGCAACTTTACAGAAAATTACGTTTCTACAATATTGAGTAGTAGCTTATCAGTGGTGGTAGTTTATGTGCATATGGCAGTAATGTACGGGAAATCAATTAAAGACATAATCAACAGACGATGAACACTATTTACAGCAATTATTATATGATGCAATCAAACTTATAGCAAAATTTGATAGTTCTTTTGGTGCCTTTAATATGCTAACCCTGAAATATTTGAACTTATTTTTTTCATTGTTCCTTTGTATTCACAAGGTTGATTCTTTTATGAAATATTTAACACACACTTTAGTGTTTTGTACAGAATAAAGACAAATAATAAATGGAAAAATAATCAAATTAATGTCTCGTATATAGCACATGTGTGAAAGGTTTTCTTAATCTGTTAGAGATGTGAAATTAACTTGCAGAATTAATTGGTAGAGATTGACATTTCGAATAGAATAATAACCTGCATACATAATAATAAACCTTATTATTTGTAAATTGCTCCTTTCTACAAACCCAATAACACAATTACATAGGAGAAGATGCAAATGAATAATGATAATAAATACTACTAGTACTAATAATACTATTACTACTACTACTAATAATAATAATATGATATATTATGAAATGTTTGTTTTTATGTTTGATTCCTTTGTTAGTTTTTTTGTTTTTCTTTGTTTTTTATGTTTGATTTCTTACAGTCAGATCACTCTCTACTCTAGGATTATAGAGAGGTAACACTGTTAAACTGTTAAGTTACTTGAGGTTAAACTCTCAAAAGAATGAATTAAACACTGCAAAATTGACTAGATCAAAAGAAAATAGACAGCAGATTCCCTCACTTCTGTGATCTGTCCTTGGAGGCTGAGGTAGCCTCTCTTGAAGATATGTGGCCCTCTTCACTGGTCAAGCTGGCTGGAGGAGGACACAGGGCCTCTTCTGCAGCATTCTGTGCCTCTACGCTGATGTCCTGCGGCACGGTCTTAAACTTCAGCGTTCCAGGACCAACAAATCAATACATTTGTCCATGTGTTGGACAGGGTGTGAATTTGTAAGATGTAACTCACCCCGTCCTCAAATTCTGGGGTGAGCCCTTCTTTTTTATTTAGGTACACTGTTGTACCATCGGTAAGTGCACAAACAATTTCTGTTTTCACTTTCGCTTCCTCTCTTTTTCTCACTTTCGTACAGTAGATCAGTACGCGGGGGTTGAGATGGGTGTCCACACACTTGCACCTTAATAATGCCGGGGGAGAAGCTGAAGATGCCATTCTGTGGAAAAGAAAATACCAAGTAGGGCTCGCTGCAGCCTGCGGTGGACATCCAACCCCGCCCACATCCAAGTGTGACGTCAGAAGTCATGCCCATCCCCGACACACAACCCCGCCCACATCCAAGTGTGACGTCAGAAGTCACGCCCATCCCTGACACAACCCCGCCCACATCCAAGTGTGACATCAGAAGTCACGCCCCATCCCCCGACACAACCACCCGCGCCCACATCCAAGTGTGACGTCAGAAGTCACGCCCATTCCGATTCCCTGTTGATTAAAAGTAGGCTAATTGTCAATTAAAACTTTTAAACCTTACCTTGTTCATTTATGTAATGAGATAAATTCACATTTTTTAAAAAACGATTTTGACCTACCCAAGGCAAAATTGAAATGCATCAAATTTTAAGGGGACAATTAAATTCTGGTATTGTAAAAGTATGCAAAATTATTGTAAAAGTTGGTATTGTATAATTGTCATTTAATTTTCTAAAGATTTATTCCACTTATCATAAAGTGTTAACATTTGAATGATAGAATCAACAGTTCCCCATATGCAGTAGGCTACACATACTTAGGCTGAATAAAGATTGCATTGATAGATTATATAAGTAACATGACACTGACCTTCAGGCCTTGTTCATCACAACTTGATATGAAACATGTCCAGGTCCTCCACATACTTAAAGATGAATGAAAAAGGCATCCATTATTTCATTGGGTATTTTTATATTTATTATTTTCTACAAAAATAATTACATGTACAATTTAATCAAAAAAAAAAAAAAAAATGTATATATATTTATATATATATATATATATATATATATATATATATATATATACCACCAGTCAAAAGTTTTTGAACAGAAAGATTTGTATTATTTTTTAAAGTCTCTTCTGCTCACCAAGCCAGCATTTATTTGATCCAAAAACACAGCAAAAACACTAATGTGAAATATTTTTACAATTTAAAAGAACTGCTTTCTATTTGAATGTATTTTAAAATGCAGTTTATTCCTGTGATCAAAGCTGAATTTTCTGCTTCATTACTCCAGTCTTCAGTGTATTAACATAATAATAATAATAAAATGTTTTTTGAGCATCAAATCAGCATATTAAAATGATTTCTGAAGGATCATGTGACTGGAGTAAGTCACCTTTGAATTCACAGGAATAAATTTCATTTTAATAGAAATATAGAAAATTGTTATTTTAAATAGCAAAAATATTATACAAATATTTTAAAATTGGACTGTTTTTGCTGTACTTCGGATTAAATAAATGCAGGCTTGATGAGCAGAAGAGATTTCTTTAAAAACATAAAAAACTCACTGTTCAAAAACTTTTGACTGGTTGTGTTTAACAAAAGATATGCTCCAAATATTATTGAGCAGCTGAATGAACAGATAAACAGTTCTTGACATGCAGCACACACACATACATACATAGACTACACAGAGAGAGTCCTTGCTTCAATATATCCTCCGATTCTCCCTCCAGGTAGTCTCTGATGGCATTCTGTTGATTTTTACTATCCATCTGGAGAACGGCAGGTCCTGTCACCTCCCCACAGAATAACCCACGATGACTCTGTACCACGCTGAACCAATGTCCCTTACAAACTTCCACTTTATGTCCTCTTGGCGCTCCTGTTAAAAATAGAGAATACATACGTGTTGGGGGTATATTGTGTCCACTAAAAATTATTTACCTCATCATTCTACATAAACATATTTATGATTTATGATCAGGTAAGTACATATGTGTATCGAGGGATGAAGTGTGTGTGTCTGAGTGGGTGAGATGAGTGTTATGTGTGGGGGGGGAAGGGTAATAAAAAAATATTGCACATTGATTCATAATTGATTTTATGTTGTAAGACTTGTGCCTTCTATCTAACAAACTATCTATCTATCTGTCTCTCTATCTATCTACACATGTATGTATGTATGTATTTGTGTGTGTGTGTGTGTGTGTGTGTACGCATGCATGCCACGAATACATACATACATATATACATACATGTGTGGATAGATAGACCCCCCCCAACATAAAAACACTCATCTCACCCCCACCCCACACCCCCACACACACACACACACAACACACACACACACACACACACACATATAAGTATATTTGTTGCTAGCTAAGCAGTAACGTGCCTTTGTGAAGTTGAAATTAAAAATAACTACTGTTGTTTATGCACATGCACACAAACGACGCACACATTCGTTTTAAGTGTTGGTAAAGACCAAAGATATTTATTTTTTTACTTACCGGCACACGGCAAACAACACAAATTATCTTCTTATCGATGCTTCTTCCTGTTTCAAAAATGAATGAGAATGTGACGTATTTTGACATGTGCGTGGTCTGTGACGTCACACTTGGATGTGGGCCGGGTTGGATGTCCACCGCAGGCTGCAGCGAGACGCTCCTCCAAAATACAGAGAAAGGTTCTTGAGAAAACTGTCAAAATATAAATAAAAACAGATTTTTCTGTGTTTTAAAAGAAGTCTCTTGTGCTCAAAGGCTGAATTTATTTGATCAAAAATACAGAAAAAAAACAATAATATTTTAAAATATTATTACAGTTTAATGTAATAGTTTTCGAATTTAATATACTTTTTATGATTTTTTATGTTTTATAACATATTTGGAACCTGTGATACTTTTTCCAGGTTTCTATGACTCTATGATTCTATTCTTGTCCTTTTTTTACTAAATATTTCAAGAATTTATTTTCATGTAATTGATTTATTTACTGAAGATCATTAATATTTCTTGTGAAGTGAAGATTTAACTCATAAAATTAATTTTTCTGTCAGAGAGTGGAAAGAGGCCATCAGTACCTGAAATATGAAGATGGAAATATGAAGTAGCTCTCTTGCATGGTTTGCTTTCTTTTTGTTCACTATTTATTTATTTTCTTTTTTCTTTTTTTCCCCCAGTAGGTGACATTTCTGCTTTGAGTATCTATATAATCATTCCTTTAAACTTACTGTACCATGCTAATCAGAGCCATTAGTCTTTTTTATATATATAATATTAGTACTCTCAGTCTGCATGCATTTTATTTTTATTAACAAGGTTCCATTAGGAGGAAAAAAGAACACATTACACTGCGTGTTAGAAAATGACAATGTACTATTATGGGACAGCTTGAATAAACCACTAGAGTGTGAGCTGTGAACAATGCTATATTGTATTTAAAAGGTTTCCTGCTGCCTAGTAGATGGATATATATTTTTTATGTAAGAAACTAAGCCACATTTACCAAATTTTAAGGGGTTATCCACATCTAGAAATAATGATTTATCAGTTTGAAAAAACTGTGGTGACTGTCCCCACACAAGAACTCTTTCACCTTCAATTACGGAAGTAACTTTCTTACACACAATTTTAGTTTAGATATTTATAGACTGTTCTTTATTGTTACTATTGTTTAGGGATGCACTGAAATTTTGGACGCCGAAAATTTTGTTTTCGGTTTTTGGCCGAAAGTGAAAAACGTCTCTATGAATGTGCATTCCGCTCATGTACTGCTGACACTCACTGAACAGCAAAGTCTGCTCAAATAACGTGCTGACAGGAAATGTCTCTGTAGTGCACTTGTTCCTGTTTGCACTAGTGCTACTCGTCCTGTAGCATGGTGTTTATATCAGCTGTACTGGGAACACTGGTAAAATGAAGCTATCCTCTTGTTCACTGATCTGCTCCTCTATAGGCTTCTGCTCAGATGCTGTGATCATAATAACTTTGTAGGGCTATACATTATTCTGATATTTATAATAAAATAAAATCTGATTCTGTTGCATAGAACTGAATAAAAATATGTTGATATTTCATATTAATATATCTTTTTTTGGCAAATTTTAATGTGTTGCCTTCAATAAAAGTGTGGTTTTTTATTGGCTTGCATTTTTAAAATTCAGTATCATTAAAATGATTGAGTTAAACTAAAAAATCTTTAAAAAATATTATTATTACTTAATAAAATAAATAATTATTAAAAAGCTGTTTTGGTGCATCCAGAATTTTTGGTTTCAACACAGAATTTTAATTTCGGTGCATGCCTACTATTATTATTATTATTCTTACTAATAACGTGTCTTATATTAATTATTTAGTAATTTATGTAAATGTTGCTTGCCAATTTGCATTTAATAATATAACTGACTTTTTTTCATTCTGTGTGTGTCTGTCTTCACCTGTCCATACCTTTATATTCTTCACTCAATACTTTATCTGTCTTACTTATTCTAAACAAATGCTTCTTCCATCCTTTCTCTTCCAAACTGATAACCGGCCTGCACATCAAATGCTGCTGCGGTATAATCTGCAAGATGCACATTCAGATCTGCTAATAACCCCTTATGCACCTAAGCTTGGCTTGCAAAACACTAAAAAAAAAAAGGCCAAATCCCAAGATTTTTGATCTGTGATCATCTATGATTCTTGATCCAGTCTGATACACTCTTGATTACAAACACAATACCACAAAGATTTACAGCCATATCACACTTTGATCAATCATAATTATCAAACCAAAGGCGAGGAAAACTAATCTGCATCTTCAGTTAAATTAATCTTCTTTTATACCATGTTCTCTATTCTTCAGGAACCATTGATTTGATGACTATATTAACTTTTCAACATAACAGATAAGATATTACCTTTGAGTTCCATTTATCAGTATATTTTTAGTAATCGGTAATTAAATACATTGTTCTTGTATTTATTACATTTACTTTCCAGTGTTGAAACATCGCAATGCCAAGAAAAGGAAAGAGAAGTGAATCACAGAAACAGCGCAGAAAGCTAAAGTCTTCAGAGAGCAGTTGCGGGCCAGTAACAGTACCAGCTCTGTTATCAGGTATGAGTGAGGAAAACCCATACGTGCTGTCTGATAAAGCGTCTCACAGACACACTCTCGTTGCTAACATCCTGAAACATCCCCAGAGCTTTGGATTTCTGAGAGATACACCTGCACTAGAAGCTGTGAGAATCTTGAGAAGACTCTGCAGTGTCTCAGAGCTGATGTGAGTGATGCTTTGCTGCTGTGTGGAGGCTCATGTAATCGGATGTATTCAGAGATCGAATCAGGAGGGTTTGGTTCAATCTATGGAATACCTGCTGATGAAGGCACAGGTACAGCAGTATTCCTGACGTTTCATCAATTACCAGATCTCGTGAACAGGCTTTTAATATTGTTTCAAGGGTGTTTCGATTTGAGAGACCAGGAAGAGTTTGAGCTGCTGCCTGTATCATTCATTAACATGATGACTGAAAGCTGTGTACGTACTGAAGTCTCCCTGAACTGCTGTGATCTTGAACATGATGTGCGCACCATGAGCGTCTCATTTGAGAACAAAGCTCTGTCAAACAATGAACACTGCTCATCTGCCTGCATGTCCCAATCAACTGTATGTTCAAGCCCAAGACTCCAGTTCAACAACTCTCTGAGACTGCTGTTAACAGAGCCACATCAGCTGATGAACAAGCCCGCTGGATTAATCAAGATAAAGTTCAACTTACTGTCACTCAGAATCAAGTGAACCATTGAGTGAACTTTCTCACAACATACTGTCACAGGATCAGTTGGGATTGTCAGCTACAAATCAGCAGAATTCACAATTGACAGTCAAGCAGACAGAAAAACTGAACAAGACTCGAAAGAGAAAGTCCATACTATAACAAATGGCATCAAAGAAATGGTTTCAGAGACGAGGGGTTTTATGACCTAAAAACAGGCTGTATGTGCAGATCCCTCACAAGTGAGGATAGTGTCCTTGTAGTGCTCTTCTTATATCTCTAAAATAATACATTTAATAAACATGTGCAGGACTTCTTTACTGCATTGAAGATAAATATCATTTACTTACGTTCACTATAACTTCTCCAATATACAAGAGAAATAAATGTTTACTTTCTAACAAAAGAAGCAAAAATTACAAATGTATTGTCCACACACTGATGTAAATGCTCCATAAAAATCATTTAATGCTGCAACGTCTTGATCATCATCCGGCACAAATTATGTGAACTGGTACAACTCTTTATAAGTACAGGTGATCAACTGTAATTAGACCACAATGTAATTAGACAGAACATGGGATCACTGTCACAATATGAAGGGAAACACTCCCACGAGGAGAGAGAGAGGAAAACATTAATAAATATACAAAACAATACAGATCAATAATCACTCAAAATATTCAAACAATACTGTAGACAGATGAAGATCACACCATCCTATGGAAACTATCACCTCTACAGCGTCACTTTGCTTGAGTCGGAAAACTTGATGATCAAATCAGTAGGATTCTCAATCACACTCTCTGCTGAAGATTCAGTCTCCTGCGTCTGAGACTTACTACAGGCCTAACTGGGGAAACTGTAGCTTATTTTTGTCCTGAAAACTTTATCTTCACCTAAAATGATAACATTTGACATGAACAATTTTGTACCACTGGTGTAACGTGGTCATATAAAAGAGCTTTACGTCTGAAATCAATAAAATCCAAGGAAAATTTTGTATTGTTATTCCATATAGATTTTTTTGAATAAAATATGTATCTAAATAATTTTCCCAATAATTGAAATTAAGAGCTTAATATGAAATTTGCTCCTATTATAGTCACATTTGTTAGCACCAAATTACTATACTTGGCAATTTTAATCTGGGGAAAATATAACACAGATTTTCATTAAACCATTTAAAAAGCATTAAATTTTCACCATTTAAAATGTTTCCTTCCGTCAAAACAAATTGTTTAAAACTCAATATTGTTGTAATCATGGACCTTTAAAATGAAATTTGCTTTAAACCAAATAAAGCTGAAATATTGGATTATTGTCTTTATAAATGGGGAGAAAGTGAGATGGTATAAGATGCATACATTGTCACAGGGAGTTATAATCAGTTAATAATTAATAATAACTAAATTAAATAGTTAAATCTCTGACAGAACTTCACAGTTGTTTACGTTTAGATTAAAGGAATAGATATAAAGCTATAAAGTATTCATAGGCGCTTTTGGCTTCCTGACAACTCTGCAATAAATCTCTCAATTTCATCCGATATCTTATGATTTATTATTAGTTTTTTCTACAGTTACAATTATATTATTTTAGTGAACAGGCCTTTTATTCTGGTCTGGCGGTTGTGACGTCACAAGGCTGCGCGCGCTCCTGCGTCGTGATTCGGCTGCCTCTGAAGAGAGAGTGTGTGCTTTTTAACCAGTCTAAAGTGTTTTTAAATCAAGTAATTTAGAGAAACTGTATATAAACCTGTGAAATTAAATCATTACTGAATACAAAACTGTTATGTTTATCGTGAGTCAGTTATCCATAAACACGAATTCAGTCACTGGGAAGTAGTGAGATAAAAGGAGCTTGCTAAAGTATTCGAGTCAACTGAATCAAAAATACAAAAAAAAGTTTTTTTTCCTCAAAATTCAGTGATCGAAAACAGGCGCACTGTGAAAAGTCACTGCTATTACATTACATGACACTCCAAACGTTTTTTGTTATGAAAGTGCAATTAATAAATATTACCTTCAAATTAGTATTTACCACATATCAATCTATACAAATATGACGCTTGTATTTAATTTTGTGTCCCTTTATTACTTTATTAAAAAGGGACGAATGAAACAAAACTCGTGAAGACCATGTCACAATGTTATAAAGATGAAGTTTAATTAAAGCAGGAGAGTGAAGGAGTGAAGAAGAAGAAACATTCAGAGTCAAACATGAAGATACGGAGACACACCATGTTATAAAGAGGAGTTTATTAAGAGGAGATGGAGAAGAGATGAAGATGAAGACACATTCAGAGTCAAACATGAAGATACTGAGGACCCCACACATGATATAAGATGAAGTATTAAAGAGGGAGGGGGGGGGAGGGGGGGGGGAGGAAGGACGCGGGGGGGGGGAGGGGAAAACTGAGGAACAACAGGTTTAGTTTTCATATAAAGCTGAAACTCATTTGATTCGTATTAAAATGTGCAGCTCTACAGAAACTAATGATATTTCTAAAGCGAGTGGTTCTCGAACCCACACTTTTGTAGGTCATTAAAGGGTTAATTCACCCAAAAATGAAGATTCTGTCTATAAAGACTCACCCTCATGTGGTTTCAAACCCGTAAGGACCTCCGTTCATCTTCAGAACACTAATTAAGATATTTGTGATGAAATCCGGAGCTCTCTGACCCTCCCACAGACAGCAATGTAATTAACTCGGATCAACATCCAGAGAAACATATCAAAGACATTGTTAAATAATCCGCATGTGACGTCAGGGCTCAACCGTAAATATTATGAAGCTACAAGAATACTTTTTGTACACAAAGAAAACAGAAATAGGACTTTATTCAACAGTTCGCTCTACCGCGCCACTCTGTGTGCCAGTATTGAGAGAATCCACTGAACACAAAACAGTTGCTATCGTCAGCAGTGCCTTCACAGATACGCTTATAATGCTTATTTACGCTTTGATTTGAATGAAAACAGAGTATCCGGTTGACACATTTCATCTGTTATTTTACAGTGAAATTATACCACAGACAACATTGTTCTACCATTTTATTACTTTTCTGACCTCAAGAACCACTTGAGCTCTGTAGTTTATACATAAAAAGATAACACTGAGAAAAACAAGAGGAAAACTTAAGTATTGTCCACTTACACTATATAAAGCCTACTGTATCATATGTAATGTATCATTTACAAGGACTCTAGATTATCAACATGATCAAAACTTTGTTGAAAATGATATAATAAATGAGCAGTTAGCATTAGCATTAGAAAAAAATGATGTAAAATGTATCAAATAATGATACAACAGTCTTTTGAAGAACATTTATTTGTTCATCTCACAATTATTTACAGGTGTACTAAAAAAAAAAAATCACATTCATTTACATTTTTGGCCACATGAATAATAACTGCACTAAATTGCTATTTTGCCCAGA